>NC_057809.1:27075360-27143724 GCF_018294505.1 Triticum aestivum
CTAAATCTACATGTGTTTTATCGTGAGAAAAATAAAGTCTAGTTCGTGTCTGACTAGGTAAAGCTCGGTTTTTTGCCATGCTATGAAGAAAATTATCATGATCCCCAAAATAAAGGAAAATGAAGTGATGACATAGACTTTAGAAGAACAGTATATATAGCTGCCGCCCCCACGGCTCAACGTGTGTGTGGGTAATAAGGCTATACACTAATCTCATGAATCAAGATCCAGAACAAGTGATGCTCAATATTGGCAGCAAGTTTAAATTTTTTACGCGAGAATACAGTGGGCTGTGATGAAGCAGACACGTTGATACGATGTATCATTCATGAAAGAATGTGAGACGAGGGTCAACTATATTTGCATTGATGATTACCTGGAGGACATTCTAATCAAGGCTTTGAACCAAGAGAAGTTTTTAGAAATGCAAAGAAGAATCGGCGTCTAGACATAACGACGTCTATCCGTATTAGTTTCCTAGCCTTCACCGAGTAGGAGTAGTATTTGCTACGTAGCTCCCCTAATATATATACTTTTTTTTCTCGATCTCGATCTGAGCTAAAACAGAAGTCTTTTGGCAATAAAAAAAGGAAATGCGTATACGTGTGTAGTTCGGAGTTTGTATGTGTGCAACTCGCCGGGCTACGTCACTAGCTATGCTGCTAGCTTCAATCGGTCGGTCGTCTTCCTTCATCGTCGTGTCTCGCTGGCCATCGTTTGGCAGACTGGGCCACGGCCATCCTCCCCATTGGGACCGACGCCGACGCCCCCCTCATTCTTCTCCTCCTCTCTCCCACATGGAGCCGATCAAACCCACGGCCGCCCTCACAAGCAAGATCCGCGTCCAGCACGAACCCGCTGACGGCGTAGATGCGGCGAGCGGGACCATCGGCGACCTCCCTTACCACCTTACAGAGAGAATCCTTTGAGTGCATCAGCCCGCTCGAGTCGGTGCGCTTGGCCACTATCTGCAAGTCCTGGGCGGCGACCGTCTCCGTGAGGCTAGCGAGACCCACCCCGCACATGTTCGCGCTCGAGGTCTCCAACGAGGACCGCCACCCGCTGTTGTTCCCGCGGCAGCCCGAGAAGGAGCACCACCGCGGAGCCATCTTCTCCCTGCCGATCGACGAGGAGGGCTCGCCGTCGCCGGTGGCCCCTGCCCGCTTGCCCTCCGTGGTCCGAGCCCTAAAAGAAGGTATGAATTTATCCGGCGCCCTGCCCTGTGGCCTCCTATCCTTCGCGGACGATCATGGCATTGTCCTCGTGAACCCCGTCACCGGCGCGTTCCAGAGCGAGATGTATGCGCCCTTTGAGATGCCTCAATCTACGGTGAGGGCCGCCGCCCGCACCAACGCGGTCTTCGTTAGCGACTACTCTGACAGCAGTGTCTCTCTCTTTTGGTGCACGGAGACGGAGTGGTCCGAGCACAAGCTGATTCTTTCCGAAGAGTTTGAAAGCATTTATCTGATGGCCTACATAGACGGCCTCTTCTACGCACTGGACTTCATGGGTTGCACCTACACCGAAGAGTTTGATAATGCAGTATACCAGTTAAAGTTAACACAGATGGCTTCTTTTATGTTGATGATAGAACGGCAGGAGGATGGGTAGCAATTGTCTGAAATAAAGATGGCCGGGCGTTGCGGGCAATGGCCGATGATGACAGGCAGGCTTACAAACCTCCAAGATGGTACTCTGAAGCAGAAGCGTGAGGGCCTTCAACTTGTATCCTCGTCTGACCAAAGCAAACCAGATGCATCGCGCGTAGAGTGTCCAGTTGCCACCTGACAACACTCCTCGCAAAGAGCGGCAGGGTTGTCATGTGAAAATCTCTTGCTCTCTCGATGACATGATGAGATAGTTTCTGTAGCATTCTACACACAGAAGAGTTCAATTAGAGAGACACGGTGTCTGGTTGAGCTCCTCTTGTATCTATCACTTGGCTGAAGCCATGCGATCGTCGCCGCGATTTTTGAAACGGATATATCAGACATATGGTAGTGGGTTGGGTGAACGAATTCAGTACTTAGAAGACATACGTACTTCAGCAGACAGCAGGAATTTTTATTTTTTTTTTGAAACAGCAGGAATATAAGTTGTCCCAATGATAGTGAGGAACGGCGAATGCCAACCAGGCCCTGCCGTGCAGCAGCATCTATTTGAAGGCAGCCCATGTCCAGCATCAGCGGCAGTTAGCGCCATCGTCGATGGGTCCAGGTTTTCTTTCCAGGCAGAGCTGACCGATTTGAATAGAGGCCCTGACATACCTTCCTTGAAATGGCATCCTTGAGGTGGCTGATGGGCATGGTGTGGTCTCCTCACGAGAACTCGCTTCTCAGTGCGGTCGTGTGAGGGCGGTGACGAGGTGATCCACCGAGGGCGCACGGAGGATCAAGTTTTGGTCGTAGGGTCGCGGACAAACAGACCAAGTTGTCTTTACCATGAATCCAGCATAAACTATGCCCGCAAGGTGATGTTGGAGGAACTAAAGTTCTCTTATGAGGAAACGATAGCATGCATAGAAGTTTGTCATGTAAAAAATGTCTAATTTATTTATATATAAAAAGTAATTGACGGGTTAACCACAAAATAGAGATTTAGATTAAAATTCCCACAATAATTAGAAAAATCTAACCATCTATTTGGTGGATTAACAATTAATAGCCATTCAATTTAAGTGATTAAAATTACCCACCATTGCCATTACTTACATGGAAATTGGCCTTGGTTTAACAAAAAAAAAGTAATTGACGGGTTAACCAAAAAAAGAGAATTAGATTAAAATTCCCACAATAATTAGAAAATTCTAATCATCTATTTGGTGGATTAACGATTAATAGCCATTCGATTTAAGTGATTAAAATTACCCACCATTGCCATTACTTACATGGGAATTGGCCTTGGTTTAACAAAAAAAAAACTGCACCTATTCCAGTCTAATATCTCAATCTCTATTGCTGTCCTCCCCTCTTGCCCCGCATACAAGGAATTAGGTAAAAAAGATAACCATAACAAGAAATTACCCACCACTGCCATCCTCTTTTCTGTTAAATTGTGATCCAAATTCTAGTACCGTATTGGACTAGACGTAGTACATACGGTGTGGGGCTTTTGCGTTAGTACCGACGCGTATGAGTACAACTCGTTTACTTGTCCTCCAAGGACTCTCATGTATTGCCCTCTTATATACCCCACCCATATAGTCGCATCTCAGACGGCCTGTCGTCTAGTGCTTGTAATACTCCTCCTCATAGTGATTGCGCCTTCGTGCGTCCGTGATTTTCTTCCGCAAGGGTTTCCACGTAAAAATCTATGTCTCTCGTGTCTCGTTTATTTCTCGTTATTATCTAACAAGTGATATCAGAGCTGAGGTTATAAATCGATTTCGGGTTACATCGTGCGGCGGCACGTCTGAGGCGATCCGTCAATCCGACGGCGGATCGATTTCGGCTGCAGCCGAGACCGACAGGAGAGCGAGATCGATTACTGCATCGTTGTGCGAGCCATCAAATTGCAAGACGCCAAGGGGTCGTATTCCACCGCAGAGCTGCTGTACGAGGGTGCAGTCGTTCGCGTTTTTTCCGCTGCTCCACGTCCGCGACTCCAAGGTTTCAAGTGCCAATGAATATCAACCGCAGCTGCTGCTCCTGTTACTCCACGTGAAGATTAAAGCAATTTCAGCTACCGAGTACTACTACTAATTGAGTACTGTTCACGTGAAGGCCTAGTTGACTACTAGTTCAGCTTTTCTTTAACCCCTCAATTGCTACGGCCACTCCAAAAAAGGCTACTAGGTGCTATTTTCTTTAGTTCTCTGCTCCGCAAATTTATTCTGTCAAGAATTATTCTACTCTGACTTGTACTACTTTGTGCACAGATTTGTTCGACTCATGGCATCCATGAAGTACGATTTTCCGCTACTGGATCGTGACACAAGATTTACCCTATGGCAAGTCAAGATGCAGGCGTTGTTGGCACATGCCGACTATGATGTAGCACTGGATAGTTTTGGGAAGAACCGAATTGAGGACTAGACTGTTGAGGAGAAAAGAATTGATTGTAAGGCTTTGTCACAAATTCAATTCCATTTGCATAATAATATTTTGCAGGAAGTTTTGAGCGAGAAAACTGCCGCCGCTCTATGGTTAAAGCTGGAAGGGATTTGCATGACTAAAGATCTCACCAGCAAGATGCATCTGAAGCAAAAATTATTCCTGCACAGGTTACCCGAGGGAGGTAATGTTTTGAATCATATTTCTGAATTTAAAGAGATCATATCCAATCTAGCTGCAATGGAGGTTAAGTATGAAGAGGAAGATACCGCTTTAATGTTACTTTGTTCACTGCCAAGTTCTTATACCAATTTTAGAGAGACCATATTATACAGTCGTGATACTCTCACACTTAATGAAGTTTATGAAGCTTTAAACTCTAAGGAGAAGATGAAATTAATGGTGCCTCATGATGAATCAAGTTCATCCCAAGCAGAGGGATTATCTGTTCGTGGCAGGACAAAGGAAAAGAACTCCAATAATGGAAACAGAGGCAAAAGTAAGAACGGCTACAGGGGCCGGTCGCAATCCAGAGACAAGAAGTATTGCAGGTATTGCAAGAGAGACGGGCATGACATCTCAGAGTGTTTCAAGTTGCAGAACAAGGAAAAGAGGAAAGGTAACAAACAAGATGAAAATTCTGCTAACATTGCTCGTGATGATAGTTTCGATGATGCTCTTGTCGTTATTGCTGGATGTGCTAAGACCAATGATGAGTGGGTACTTGATATTGCATGTACTTTTCATATGTGCCCGCATAGAGATTGGTTTAATACTTTTGATTCCACTACTTCTGCTGGTTTCGTTTTCGGTTTTAATAATTCACCATGCAAGATTTAAGGCATAGGTTCTATTCGAATCAAGATGTTTGATGGCATAATCAGAACTTTGACAGATGTTTGGTATATTCCAAAGATGAAGACAAATCTTATTTCTATGAGTGCCCTTGATGCAAAGGGATACAAGTATTCAGGTGGAGATAGTGTTTTGAAAGTCACCAAAGGCTCCCTTGTTGTGATGAATGGTGACTTAAGTTCGACCAATGGTCTTTATTACCTTCGAGGTTCTACAGCTTCAGGTAACGCTACTCCAGTTATTTCAAAGAATTCTGATTGTGATGCTGCTAACCTTTGGCATATGCGTCTTGGACATATGAGTGAACTTGGTTTAGCAGAGTTAAATAAGAGAGGTCTTCTTGATGGATATGAACCTGGTAAATTAAAATTTTGTGAGCATTGTATCTTTGGCAAGCACAAGAGGATGAAGTTCAACACTTCGACTCATACAACCGAAGGTATTCTTGATTATGTGCATTCTGATTTATGGGGACCATCTCGCAAGAAGTCACTAGGTGGTGCTAGTTACATGCTGACTATTATTGATGATTATTCGAGAAAAGTTTGGCCTTATTTCTTGAAGCATAAATATGAAGCATTCTCAGCATTTAAGGAGTGGAAGATTATGATTGAAAGGCAGACTGAAAAGAAGGTAAAAATACTTCGCACTGATAATGGTATGGAATTCTGTTCTAAGCAATTTAAGAATTATTGCAAGTCTGAAGGCATTGTCAGATATTACACCGTTCCTTATACTCCTCAACAAAACGGTGTTGCTGAGCGTATGAACATGACCATTATTTCTAGAGCCCGTTGCATGTTGTCCAATGCAAGTTTGCATAGGCGTTTTTGGGCTGAGGCCGCTTCCACTGCTTGTTATCTCATTAACCGTTCACCATCTATTGCTCTTAATAAGAAAACTCCAATTGAGGTATGGTCTGGTTCACCTGCTGATTATTCACAGTTGAGAGTTTTTGGTTGCACTGCTTATGCTCATGTTGATAATGGAAAGTTGGAGCCTAGGGGTGTTAAGTGCATCTTTCTTGGTTATAAGTCTGGTGTTAAAGGTTTTAAATTATGGAATCCTGAAACCCAGAAGGTTGTTATTAGCAGAAATGTTATCTTTAATGAATCTGCTATGTTACATGATATTTCATCTACTAATGTTTTCGTTGAGAGTGAATAGAAGCCTATTGTTCAGGAGCCTACTGTTCAGGTGGAGCATGTTATTGATTAAGGTGATACATCTGGTAATGAAATTGTTGATGCACGTGATGAACCCGTCGTTAATGATGATAATGTCACTCCCAATCCAAATCAGCCTATTGTTCCACCCAGTTGGAATCTCGCACGTGACAGAGTCAGGCGGGGTACTAACAAACCTGCCAGGTTAATTGAAGAGTGCAATATTGTTGCAGAAGAAATTGAAGCTAATGCTGAGCCTTCTTCATATTCCAAGGCTATTATTTATAGTGATAGTAATAAGTGGATGACCGCGATGCATGATGAGATGGAATCACTTGAAAAGAATGGCACTTGGGATTTAGTAAAATTACCTAGAGATAAGAAACCTATTCGTTGCAAGTGGGTTTTCAAGAGGACAGAAGGTGTTTCTCCTAATGATGAGACAAGATATAAAGCAAGGTTAGTTGCTAAAGGTTACAGACAGATTCCAGGTATTGACTATAACGAAGTCTTTTCTCTTGTTGTGAAGCATAACTCTATTCGCACTTTACTCAATATTGTTGCCATGCATGATCTTGAGCTTGAACAATTGGATGTTAAAACTGCATTCTTACATGGAGAATTAGAAGAGGATATTTATATGGAACAACCTGAAGGTTTTGTTATTCCTGAAAAAGAAAAGCTTGTCTGTAAGTTAAAGAAATCTCTTTATGGATTGAAGCAATCCCCTAGACAGTGGTACAAGAGATTTGACACATTTATGCTCTCTCAAGGTTTCAAAAGGTCTAATTATGATAGTTGTGTTTATTTGAAAACTGCCAATGGTTCAACTATTTATTTGCTCCTTTATGTTGATGATATGCTTATTGCTGCAAAGAGTATGTTAGATATTGATGAACTAAAGAAGCAATTGAGTAATGAATTTTAGATGAAGGATTTGGGTGCAGCAAAGAAAATACTTGGCATGGAAATATCCAGAGATAGACCGTCGGGAAAAGTGTATCTAAGTCAGAAGGGATATATTGATAAAGTTCTTCGTCGTTTTAATATGTATAATGCCAAGCCAGTAAGTACTCCGTTAGCTGCACACTTCAAATTATCATCAGCTTTATGTCCTAAGTCAGATGCCAATATTGAGTACATGTCTAGAGTTCCCTATTCGAGTGCAGTTGGTTCACTTATGTATGCCATGGTTTGTTCTCGTCCGGATTTATCATATGCATTGAGTGTTGTCAGTAGATACATGGCTAATCCTGGAAAGGAACATTGGAAAGCAGTTCCGTGGATTTTCAGATACCTGCGAGGTATTTCTAATGCTTATTTACAGTTTGGGAAAACTAGAGATGGACTTGTTGGTTTTGTTGATTCTGATTTTGCTGGTGATTTGGATAAGAGAAGATCACTCACAGGTTATGTTTTCACCATTGATGGTTGTGCTGTGAGTTGGAGAGCAACTTTGCAGTCTATTGTGGCTTGTTCCACTACTGATGCCGAGTATATGGCTATTTCTGAGGCATGCAAAGAAGCTATCTGGTTGAGAGGTTTGTACACTGAGCTTTGTGGAGACTCATCTTGCCCTACCGTATTTAGTGACAGTCAAAGTGCTATATATCTTACAAAGAATCCAATGTATCATGAGAGAACAAAGCACATTGATGTCAGATATCACTATATTCGAGATGTTGTTGCTGAAGGTGATTTGAAGGTATGCAAGATAAGTACTCATGATAATCCTGCCGATATGATGGCAAAGCCAGTTCCGACAAATAAGTTTGAGCTTTGCTCAGGCTTAGTTGGTATTTCTCACTAGTCCTATGGACTTTGACGCACAAGGTGTTTAAGCTGATTTGGATGGAGTTATTCACTTTCTTCGACTACTGGAGGGAATTTGGCTCAAGGTGAAGATTGTTAAATTGTGATCCAAATTCTAGTACCATATTGGACTAGACGTAGTACATACGGTGTGGGCCTTTTGCGTTGGTACCGACGCGTACGAGTACAACTCGTTTACTTGTCCTCCAAGGACTCTCATGTATTGCCCTTTTATATACCCCATGTAGTCGCACCTCAGACGGCCTGTCGTCTCGTGCTTGTAATACTCCTCCTCATAGTGATTGCGCCTTCGTGCGTCCGTGGTTTTCTCCCGCAAGGGTTTCCACATAAAAATCCGTGTCTCTCGTGTCGTTTATTTCTCGTTATTATCTAACATTTTCATTGCATTACAAAAATATATATCCTTGAATTCTCCTGTATAGGTAAAAAAAAATTGTTTCATGGGCTTGGAAAACATAAACGTGGAGGTTTCCCTGCGACCTTCTACTGCCGCCGCCGCCGCCGTTGCGATGTGAAGATGTCACGCAGCTCCTGCTCCATAGACTATCCATAGACTACAGAAGGTCGCTTGGCAAGGTAGCAGGGACTATAGAAGGAAGAAAGCATGATGCAGAGGGAGGGGGGAAGAGCAACATGATGCGATGGGCTGCAGGATCCAAGGCGGGCTGGAACTTTGCAGATGATCTGACAAAGAGATTTGGGAATAGTTCTTCCTTCATTGCCTAAGTTAGAGGTATGGCTCATGATTGATCACGGGTAGTGAATAGGATCCACTGTGACCTTGCAGCCTCCCTGTTCCCAAGGTAATTGCTTATTGGATACATTCATGTTTAGTTTTTCCTCAATTGCCTAAGGACTGCCTATCCGTGTACGTGCAGTCTCATCAAGATAAAGTTGCAAGTGTTCCATGAGGTAATTGTTCACATTATTTTTGTCTCAGCAAGAATACACGGATTGGTTATTCTCAGTCTTTCAATCATTGTATGTAGGAAAAACTTCTCAATCATTATTCAATTTCTATTAGCTAGCACAAGGAACGATCATGTCATTTGGCTAAGGCTACAATTGTCCTTGCAGAAAGCTCAGGTTTTGAGCAAGTAGAGCACTCTCCAAGGCGGGTAAAAATCTTGCTTCCTTTCTCATGTATCTATCAAACCAGCGTGAGTCGACTGTGTAGACAGTTCACTGGATGCAAAATCAGGTATAAACCCACCTCTACTTAGTTTATTTTAGTGTGAAGTTATCAAAGATGCAGACTGCCGCCTGCAAAAAAAAAAAAAGGCAGACCGCCGCCTAAAATATTTGGAAACATATGCAGCCGTAGAGGTTGAGGAGGAGAATTGCAGCATGCGCCCCGCATGGCTGGAGTACGTGGACACCGATCCAGTATGGCTGCATGTGTAGACGCTCCAGTGGCTTGGATACACATGTTTTCTCTCTCTTTTTACCGGTCAATTAATGATTTCATGGATTCAG
This sequence comes from Triticum aestivum, assembly GCF_018294505.1. Classification (NCBI taxonomy): domain Eukaryota; kingdom Viridiplantae; phylum Streptophyta; class Magnoliopsida; order Poales; family Poaceae; genus Triticum; species Triticum aestivum. Next base: position 27,084,743 of record NC_057809.1, read on the forward strand.
AAAAAAAATCTTTGAAAAACAGGCCAACATGAGATGTGTAGTGTACATGCACGTGTATGTAAGGGAATTTTAGTGACGTGAGGACACAAGCACCTGAACGCTGTACATACTGCTTGATAGTTTGTGTCATACTCTCAGGTCGTATGTTGCACACGACCCAACCAGCCTCACCGAGGATAAAAACGCTCCTGGCCATACATTCCACCCAACACTTCAAAATATACTGACCTACCTACTGTGTCGTCATGCAAATAATAAATAAATTTATGGTTCTTAAGTTGAATACTGAACTAGAGGCCTTGATATTCATGTTAGTTCGATAACAACAATAGAGAGGCGTGTCGCCCATAAAATGCCCCCGCGCAACCTCTTACTCTTGCATGTAGCCCCTCTGCGACATCTATTGTATAAAGGTGCAGGCACCCTCACCCCCGCGAAACCACCTTTTCGATATGAGGTCATGTGGGACAATGGGAGACTCATGAAACCTGGCGGGACAGAATTACGCAGAGTTGGGGACAGGAGCAGCAGTTAGTAACGATGGAAGGACTCAGGGAGAAGTTGCGGGCGATTTCTAGTAATCTTGGTAGATGGAACAGGGAGACCTTTGGGTCAGTGCGAAAAGAAATAAAAACACTCACGTCAGAGCTTGAGCGCCTTCAGGATGAACCAGCTAGGGTTGGTCCGATCCACGCAGAACTTAAGATCAATGAGAAATTAGTTGAGTTGTACCACTGGGAGGAATTAATGTGGAGGCAGCACTCGAGAATTGAGTGGCTCTCAGCGGGTGACAAGAATACGAGATTTTTCCATATGAGAGCTTAACATGAGGAGGAAAAAGAACATGATTAAGGCACTGGCCAACTCTTTGGGAGCCATTATTGATGATCCAGCCGAGTTGAAAGCTTTGGTGGCAGATTTTTATAAGAGCTTATACACTTTAGAAGGGGTTATTGATATTGACCGAGTTCTCCAGCATGTTCCTGCCAAGGTAACTCAACAGATGAATGAGGCGCTTCTAGCGCAATATACAAAGGAAGAAGTGAAGGCTGCACTTTTCAGATGTTCCCCACAAAGTCTCCAGGTCCAGACAGGTTTCCTACACACTTTTATCAGCGACATTAGGACTTATGTGGGGATGAGATCACCCAGGCTATCTTGAAGATTGTACAAGGAGAGGAGAGTGCAGAATGTGTGAACGGAACGGTCCCCATTCTAATCCCCAAGGTGACGAATCCGACTCTCCGAACTCAATTTCGTCCCATTAGCTTGTGTAATATCATATACAAATTTGCATTTAAGGTGGTTGCAAACAGGTTGAAAGTCATTCTGCCCAACATCATATCAGAGGAGCAGTCAGCGTTCGTTCCTGGTAGATTAATAACAGATAACATCATATGCGCCTATGAGTGATTACATTTTATGAAGCAAGGCAAGGCAAAGTCAAACAACTATTGTGCTTTCAAGCTGGACATGGCGAAGGCGTACGATGGACTCGAATGGCCCTACCTACAGGCTGTCATGATCAAGCATGGCTTCAACCAGCAATGGGTAAATATTTTTATGAGTATGATCAGTTCTTTTTCTTTCTCGATATAGTTCAATGTGAGAAGCTTGAGAAGTTTAAGCCATCACGGGGTATTCGACAGGGAGATCCAATCTCCCCCTATCTCTTCTTGATTGTATCATAGGGCCTCTCGTGCCTCTTAAAAACTAGTTCTCAATCATCAGCACTCAGCGGGATCAAGGTGACACCCACAGCTCCGGTTGTAAACCACCTCATGTTTGCGGATGATAGCATATTGCTTTTTAAGTCAAGCGTGGAGGGGGCAGTGGCAGTATCAAACCTATTGGATACATATTGCAATGCTTCAGACAACGTGTAAATCATGATAAGTCATCAATATTCTCTGGCAAGGGTTGTCCACAGGTGTTGAGAGACAACATAAAAAACACGCTCAGTGTCTAGAATGAATCATTGAACGAGCGGTATCTAGGGATGCCAACAGATGTGGGCCAATCAAAGATATGCACCTTCGGATATCTTAGAGAGAGGGTATGGGAAAAAGTGAAAGGATGGATGGAGAAGCTTTTATCGGCAGCGGGCAAGGAAGTTCTCATTAAAGCAGTGTCCCAGGCTTTGCCGGTTTTTTCTATGGCTTGTTTCAGGTTGCCAAGGGGTCTGTCCGAGAATATCATGTCCATCATCCGGCAATTCTGGTGGAGGAGCAAGGAGGGGAGGATAAAACATCTAGGAGGACTGGGTTTTCATGATATAGGGATCTTCAACCTTGCATTTCTTGCTAGACAGGCCTAGAGAGTATTGAATGATCCTAGTTCTCTGAGTGCAAGAATTTTGAAAGCGGCACACTTCCCGGGGACAACACTGATGGAAGCCGAGCTTGGAGGGAGACCATCTCAAATTTGGCGGGCGGTGCTAGACGGGAAAGACATGCTAAGACAAGGCATTATACGAAGAATTGGCAATGGGAGTACAGTGGAGATCTGGCAGCATAATTGACTATCGAGGAAGGGTATGATGAGGCCCATCACGTCTCTAGTTCCTAACCCGCCCAGGTTTGTGTCGCAACTTACCACAATGGCCACATCCACCTGGGATGAGCCACTCATTCGATCAGTCTTCCTGCCCATAGATGCACAGGCAGTTTTGAGCATCCCATTATGCACAAGAAACATCAACGACTTTTGGGTCTGGGGTGGTGAGAAAAGGGGCTTTTTCTCTGTCAAATTAGCGTACATGATGATCATGAACACCAAGCTCACGAGAGAGAACTGGATTGATGAAGGAGAAGGAACATCTGGGTCGGAGCATGAAGGTAATGCTTGGTCTACCCTCTGGAAGGTGAAACTCCCATCCAACATTAAGTTGTTCCTGTGGAGGCTTGCGAGGAGCTCCATACCCACTGCGGATGTGCTTGAACACAGACATATGTCTGATTCAACAGCGTGCATGATCTGCGGAGCTCTGGATTCTTTACGACACATGATGATTGACTGCATGATGGCCCGCTGCATATGGGCGCTAGGGGATGAGAACCTAGTTCAAGAGATGGGTCGGTATGCCAACGATAATCCGGGGGATTGGTTGTTTGCTATGAATGAAGCTCTGACACCTGACATGTCCACGCATATGGCAGTCACACTATGGGCAGTTTGGGGTGCAAAGAGGAAAGCTATAATGAAGATATCCACTAGAGCCCCTTGCTACCCATCTATTCATAAAATCATAAATAGCAGATATACAGTTAATGAGCAAGACACCGGCGGCGGGGGGTAGTAATAGAGCACCACGACATACAGATTGGATTGCCCCCGGCTAATACGGCGAAGGTTAATGTGGACGCTGTTGTCGCTGGGAGATTGGGGTGGAAGCAATCGCAGCCATAGCCAGAGATACGGGAGGATCGTACTTGGGCGCTTCTACGATTGGCTTCAAGTCCATCATGGACCCCACCACACTGGAGGCACTGGCGATCAGAGAATCATTGGCATTGGCCGACGATCTACAACTTCAATCCATTCAGGTGGCCTCTGACTGCAAAGTCGTGATCAACGACATTAAGCAAAAGAGTGGGCAGCCTACGGTGCCATCGTTCATGAAATCATAGAACACTATTGTAGTTTTACATCATGTAATTTTGCACATGAATTTAGGAACTCGAATGTCGAAATTCACAATTTAGCGAAGCATGCTTTAAGATTAGGGACTGACCGCCGTGTCTGGTTAAGCCACCCCGGGAACCTTTCTTTCCTCCCTGTAAATTTGGTGACGAATTAATAAAAGCTTCAGAAATTGTCTAAAAAAATTAAATAACGCACGTGCTGGTTGGACCCACCAATGAAAAGCTCGCCCCGAAGCGGCTCCGAGCACATGCCAGCACCGAGCGGCTATGGTAAACGTCAGAGTGTGTCTTAGCTATATCTAACGTCCCATCTCGTTCCTACCACTTGACTTGACTATCGCTCAACGGACACAATTGATAGTAACTATTTACTTATAGTTAAACTTGTTCACCGCCAAGGCGGTTAATTAAGGGCATGTACAATGGTGCTATCTTAGGAGCGCTGTCGGTGTCAAAACTGGCGGATCTCGGGTAGGGGGTCCCGAACTGTGTGTCTAGGCGGATGGTAATAGGAGACAAGGGACACGATGCTTTTGCCCAGGTTCGGGCCCTCTCGATGGAGGTAAAACCCTACTCCTGCTTGATTGATCTTGATGATATGAGTATTACAAGAGTTGATCTACCACGAGATCGAAGAGGCTAAACCCTAGAAGCTAGCCTGTGGTATGATTGTTATTGGCCCTACGGACTAAACCCTCCAGTTTATATAAACACCGGAGGGGGCTAGGGTTACACAGAGTCGGTTACAAGGAAGGAGATCTACATATCCGTATTGCCAAGCTTGCCTTCCACGCCAAAGAGAGTCCCATCTGGACACGGGACGAAGTCTTCAATCTTGTATCTTCATAGTCCAACAGTCCGACCAAAGGTTATTAGTCCGACTGTATGAATACCCCTCATCCAGGACTCCCTCATTAGCCCCCGAACCAGACTTCAATGATGATGAGTCCGGCACGCAGATTGTCTTCGGCATTGCAAGGCGGGTTCTTCTTCAAACTCTGAGTATCTGTTCAATAGTGTCCGGCTTCTCGTAAATGTTGCGCTTCTTGGCTTCTGCGTCCAATAATGGCCATCTTCCACTTGTCAAGCAAATGTGAGGAGACAGGGCGTTTTTATATTTACCTCCCTAGCTATGTGAATGAACTGTCTATTAATAAGACGATGATTCTCAGATCCAAACCGTACCATCCTCCCTCAGCGAGCATTCATCGGAGCGCGCCCGCAAAAAATCCATTCCAGCATGGCCGGCCAGCGCAGCTCCTCCTCTCACCCCCGCAGCCCCAAGCCCAGAGATTGGGAGAGGTGTTCCGTCCTGCACAGCCAATTAGTGAAGCTGCAGACCCAGGGATTTCTCCCCCCAGCGTATATGGTCCCGGTTCGAGCCGGGCTCGCCACCTATAATGGCGGGGAGCAAGCGGAGAACTTTCCCAACCCCTCTAAGGGAGAGCGGGTATGCCTTGTCCCTTATTTGTTAAGGGGACTCGGATTTCCAATCCATCCGTTTCTCCGAGGGCTCCTGGAATTCTACGGCCTCCAATTGCACAACCTCACCCCTGCCTCCATACTGCACATCGCCGGTTACGTAGCCCTTTGCGAGCTGTTCTTGGGCCGCGAAGCTCATTTCGCACTGTGGAAGAAGTTGTTCTGCCTTGTGCCCCGTACACAGAGGGGATCAATATATCAAGTGGGTGGAGCCGAAGTATGGCGCATCACCGGGACCGGATACCTATCCGGTACCTCAAAGAAGACGTCCGAAGACTGGCCTTCAGAGTGGTTTTATATGGAGGACATCCCTCTTCCGGATCCTATTCAGATCGGCCTTCCCGAGTTCAATAATGCTCCCTTGAAGAAGCGCCTGAGCTGGCGGCCACGGAGCCCTCAGGAGGAAGATGATAGAGACGTTCTTTACCTGATGGGCCAGATAAAGGTATTGGCTCAATCAGGACTGACCATAACCGAGGTTATGTCAATATGCATTATGCGCGGGGTGTAGCCACTTCAATATCGAGGCCACCCTATGTGGGGTTTCAACGGGGAAGACGATGCCACCCACTGCGGCTGCAAGGGGCCGGACTCGACTGCTGCCCTAGCAAAAATCCTGTCCGGTCTGTACAAGGGAGAGGAGGAGGAGTTCCTCCGCATCAAGCCACGGGATGGGTTCTCCATGTACAACCCTCCGAGCTGGGTAAGCCGCAGTTTTTTTGCCCATACATTCCGTATTTCTTTAATTAAGTATTTTACCTTGCGATTCCATCGCAGGAGCTGCGTAAGGCCGTGAAGGAGATCAACAACCCACCCCCACAACCAGAGGATCCTGAACGGTCCCTCGACCCCGGCCTCCAAGAGGATCCGGACATATTTGTGGAGCTGATTGACCAGATATTTTACCAATTAAGCTGTGATGAGGCCATGGTGTCTATCACAGCCGACTATCCGGGGCTACTCCCAGCCTCGCAGGTGAATGAGACCGAAGTCCCAACCTTTTGAAAAGGATTTCCTTTTATGCACTTCACCTACCGTATACAAATGGTGTTTTATAGGGAAGGCCCTTGGGGCGCCACGCCGAGCCCGCGGCAACTGCCAACAAGGGGCTCCAAGGCCGGACAGACTAAAAAGGAAGGCGGTCCGGACGGAGACGCCGGCGCAGAGGTATGATGCAACACCTCACTCCGTGGTTGTCGTCTTTAAGAACATAATAACACCCGTGTTTCCTAGAAGGAAGAACGCCCGCCGGACTACATCCGGAGAGGTCGCCGATCACGCCTCTACCAGTCGGGCTCCAGGGCCGGACACCAAAGCGGAGGCTAACACGAGGCGCGCGCCGGATTCTCCTCCTACAGAGGATGCGGATAAAATATCCGCTACAAATTCCGAAGTGGAGAGCGCCATGAACCATAGGCGTCGTCGAGCCGTACTCCGTGACGCTTGTTTCTCCCAAGAGGCGTTTGATGCCTTCAACTCAAGAGATGCGTATATCCGTGCAGCTCAAAATGGTCCAGCCAGAGCCACGCATCAGTATGTAAAGGATATACGGGTAAGAAAATTTGATGATTATACATAGTAGTAGCCCCTGAGACTTAAAACAGTTAGAATAACTGATTTAAGGATCATTTATTGTGCAGGTTCTTATAGAGAAGAATACCCAACTGTCTCATGAGCTTGATGAGTGCAAGGCCCAGCTACGGGCCGCAGTTGCCGCAGTGAAGGAGTCCGAGAAGGCCTCCTCTGGTAACACTTGTTTTAAAGAATGATAGGTATCATATAGAGTGCGGCATGCCTGCAAATCTGACAATAAATATTGCAAATGACGCTGGAGTGAATCCGGATGAGCAACATGTCATATGCCGGCTAAAGGCTGGCGAGCGCGTGCTTACAAAAGTTGGGCAGGAGAAAAACAATCTCCAGGATGCCAATACCCAGCTGAGCGTGGAACAAAAGGATGTTCGTGCCCAGCTATCGGACTCCGTGAAGGAGAATAAGCGGCTTCAACGCGACATTTTCAGTAAGTGCTTGAGCAAACTTTTAAAAAGAGTTCGGCGAAGAAGCCAGCTAACAGAGTTATGTCTGTAGGTATGCTGACGGGTCGTCCCGCGGATGAGATGCCCGGGTCCGCGGGTGATCTTCTACCAGAGCTCTCACACCTGCATGAACAAGTTCGGCAGGTGATGCAAGGTATTACCCAGGCCTTGTGGCCATCCATTTCCCTGCCCGAAGGCCTTGGAGAGCTCGCGGAAAAGCTCAAGGGAGCGCGGCAGCGCTTTCGATTATGGAAGATATCGGCCTGCCGTCAAGGTGCCAGGGAAGCCTAGGCCATTGTGAAGACGCGGTATACCAAGGCTGACCCAAACCACATGGCCGAGGTCGGACCTGTGGGGCCTGATGGGAAAGAGATCCCCGTTAGCTTAGTGTATGGGCAAGTAGAGTTAGCCGCAAAGTATTCCCAACAGGATTGTAGGCTAGACAGCCTATTGGATGGTATAGAAGAGGAATTCAGTCAGTCTAAGTGACTATGTAATTAAAGTGACATGTATAATGCCTTCTAGCCGGATTGTAAATCATTTGTCATGGCGGACCTTTTCGCTACAACCTCGGGACCCGATAGTCCGGAGTGTATCCGAATACCCGCTCAGTTATATAAGAACCGAGGCATTCGTGGAAACCAGGCGTAGGGGTCATTAGTGCTTGAACAGACAAGTACCCAACTAGTTATGTTATATTACATGAATAGTAAGAAACATCTTCCAGGGAGAATAGTTCCGTTAAGGGTTCCTTTCCCTGGGTACGCATGCCCTAAAGTGCATGTCTGGTCTGCGAAAAGAGATGCAGGAAAAAACATCTGGGGGTATATATGGAAAATAAATAAAAATCATCTTTTGTTCACCGACCGAATATTCCCTTAAGAACGCTAGCTTTCGGCTTCACCCAGTCCGAGGTACACATCCGGCTGACCCGGCAGTAACAATCGCAGAGGTGCTCCCCTTATGTCCTAGCCGAATTAACGGGAACGTAGGGCATAAATAAAAGAGCCAGGCAACCCAACTTGGCCAAAACTTAAGTCATATCGATGCATATTATGGCGAAGAAAAGGTACATGCGGAAGAATAACACATGTGAGGGGCACGGGGCCCAGATAAATAATTAAGCTTCTGTGTAAGAAGCTCCCAGGTATAATGAGCGCGGATAGCGTGTCAATAGTGTGCAAGCAAGGCACAAGTTGGCCCTTGAAGGCCTTGAGAAAGGAAAAAAGGGAAAAAAGAAAGAAAAGACAGATAATGTATATGCAAAAAATGGACAGAGGAAGGAGAGGAATATAGAGTCCGGCACTAGGTGTAGAATCTTCGGAGCCTGGCTGCGTTCCATGGATTTGGCTCGAGTCGATTATCCGATGCATCCTGCAGACGGTACGCTCCACCGGTCAGAACTTGGTCGATAATGAAGGGACCTTCCCATTTGGGCTTGAGCTTGTTCATTTTCTTCTCCGGCAGGCGTAGAACTAGTTCGTCAACGTTATAAGTTTTGGCCCGTACTTCTCTGCTTTGATACCTTCGAGCCTGCTGCTGATAGAATGCGGAACGGGCTTTTGCCACGTCGCGCTCCTCCTCTAGGGCGTCCAAACTGTCCTGCCGATCGAGCTCGGCCTCTCTTTCTTCGTATATGCGCACTCGAGGTGAGTCATGAATTATGTCGCAGGGCAGAACCGCCTCTGCGCCGTACACCATAAAGAAGGGTGTGTATCCGGTAGTGCAATTCGGCGTGGTCCGCAGCCCCCAGAGTACGGAGTCGAGCTCCTCTACCCAGTGCGTGTTAGATTCCTTTAAGGACCGCACTAATCTGGGTTTGATGCCACTCATGATAAGACCATTTGCTCGCTCAACTTGGCCGTTAGTTTGCGGGTGAGAGACAGAAGCATAATCGAGCTTGATGCCCATGTTGCTGCAGCAGAGTTTTACCTCGTCGACCGTGAAGTTCGTGCCGCTGTCAGTGATGATGCTGTGGGGGACGCCATAACAGTGTACAACTCCGGATATGGAGTCTATCACTGGTCCGGATTCGGCCGTTTTAACAGGTTGGGCTTCTATCCATTTGGTGAATTTATCCACCATGACTAGTAAGTATTTTTTCTTGTGGGTTCCCCCTTTAAGGGGTCCAACCATGTCAAGCCCCCAGACCGTGAAGGGCCAGGTAATGGGGATTATTTGGAGGGCGGTAGGTGGCATATGGCTTTGGTTTGCAAAAAGCTGGCAACCGACGCAGCGTTGGACCAAGTCTTGTGCATCTTCCCGGGCCGTCGGCCACTAAAAACCAGTACGGAAGGCCTTGCTTACAAGGGCCCAGGATGCGGCGTGGTGGCCGCCTAATCCGGCGTGAATTTCTGCCAAAAGCTTCCGCCCTTCCTCTTCGGAGATGCACCTTTGAAGGACTCCGGTAGTGCTTTTCTTATACAGCTCTCCCTCGTGGACCCTGTAGGCTTTAGACCGCCACACTATGCGGCGTGCCTCATTTTGGTCCTCGGGAAGTTCCTTCCTAGTTAGGTAGGCCAGGAATGGTTCTGTCCATGAGGCGATGATGGCCATTATTACGTGGGCTGAATGTGTGTTATTTCGGTGGCAGAGCCTCCGATTATGTCAGTGTTCGGTATCGGGCATTGTGGCCGTGTCTGGACTATTGTTACCGGTGTCCCCTTCCCATACCACGGATGGCTCAAACAGCCTTTCCAAAAAGATGTTGGGGGGGGGAATGTATTGCGTTTTGCGCCGATGCGTGTGAGGATATCCGCCGCCTGATTGTTTTCCCGAGCCACATGGTGAAATTCAAGTCCCTCGAACCGAGCTGACATCTTTAGGACGGCGTTGCGATAGGCCGCCATTTTTGGATCCTTAGCATCGAAGTCTCCATTTATTTGGGATATTGCGAGGTTCGAGTCCCCACGCACCTCCGGGCGTCGAATGCCCATGGAAACTGCCATCCGAAGACCATGCAGCAGGGCCTCGTATTCGGCTGCATTGTTGGAGTCTGTATATAGTATCTGAAGTACGTATTGAACTGTATTTCCTGCTGGGGACGTCAGGACGACGCCAGCCCCCAGACCAGCCAGCATTTTGGAGCCGTCGAAATGCATGATCCAATTGGAGTATGCGCCGTACTCTTTATAGGGAGTTCGGCTTCCGTCCATTCGGTGACAAAGTCCGCCAATACTTGCGACTTGATGGCTCGCTGAGGCTTGTATGTTATGTCGAACAGGAGGAGCTCAATGGCCCATTTGGCAATCCGGCCCGTAGCGTCACGGTTGTTTATAATATCGTTAAGTGGCACCTCCGAGGCCACTGTAATTGAACACTCTTGAAAGTAGTGTCGCAGCTTCCGGGATGCCATGAATACCGCATAGGCTATCTTTTGATAATGTGGGTACCGTGATTTGCATGGAGTGAGGACGGTGGATACATAATATACCGGCTTTTGAAGGGGGAATTTATGTCCGTCCGTTTCTCGTTCGACGACGAGCACTACGCTTACAACCTGATGAGTTGCGGCAATGTACAACAGCATTGGTTCACCGATGTTAGGCACGGCCAGGATTGGGTTGGTTGCCAGTATGGCTTTTATTTCTTCCAATTCGGCTATGGCAGCATCCGTCCACTCGAAGTGTTCGGTGCGCCGAAGAAGGCGATAAAGGGGTAATGCCTTTTCTCCTAAGAGGGAGATAAAGCGGCTTTGAGCCGCCACACATCCGGTTAATTTATGGATTTGTTTGAGGTCTGTTGGGATAACCAACTATGACAGACCTCGGATTTTGGCCGGATTTTCTTCAATTCCTCTACTGGAGACAATGAAGCCCAGGAGCTTTCCGGCTGGTACACCGAAAACGCATTTTCCGGATTTAGCTTGATGTCGTATGTGCGGAGGTTGTCGAATGTGAGCCTCAAGTCATCTATTAGAGAGTCGACGTGTTTTGTTTTGACGACCACATCATCTACGTATGCCTCTACTGTTTTGCCGATCTGTTTTTCCAGACATGTCTGAATCATGCGCTGATATGTTGCGCCGGCATTTTTGAGCCCAAAAGGCATTGTGTTGAAACAGAAAGGGCCGTATGGTGTTATGAATGCCGTTGCGGCTTGGTCGGACTCCGCCATCTTGATTTGGTGATAGCTGGAGTGTGTGTCAAGGAAACACAATGAGTCGTGTCCTGTGGTAGCATCGATAGTTTGATCGATGCGGGGGAGGGGAAGGGATCCTTGTTGGAGAACGTTGCAGAAAACAAAAAATTTCCTACTCGATTCACCAAGATCATCTAGGAGTTCATCTAGCAACGAGTCACGAGATGCATCTACATACCTTTGTAGATCGCGTGCGGAAGCGTTCAACGAACGGGGATGAAGTAGTCGTACACAACGTGATCCAAATCACCCATGACCAGCGCCGAACAGACGGCACCTCCGCGTTCAACACACGTACGGGACGGGAGACGTCTCCTCCTTCTTGATCCAGCAAGGGGGAAGGAGAGGTTGATGAAGATCCAGCAGCACGACGGCGTGGTGGTGGATGCAGGGCGTCGCAGTAGCAGGGCTTCGCCTATACTACGAGGAAGAGAGACGTAACGGGGAGAGAGGGAGGCGCCAGGGGCTGGTGTGTCAAGTCCCTCCTCTCCCCCACTATATATAGGGGTGCCAAGGGGGGGGGCGCCGGCCCTAGTAGATGGAATCTACTAGGGGGGGCGGCGGCCTAGGGTGGGGCTTGCTCCCCAAGGCAAGGGGGCGCCCCACCTAGGGTTTCCCCTTAGCCCTAGCCGCATGGGCCCCCTAGGGGCTGGCGCCCCAGCCCACTATGGGCTGGGTTCCCTCCTATTTCAGCCCATGGGGCCCTCCGGGATAGGTGGCCCCACCCGGTGGACCCCCGGGACCCTTCCGGTGGTCCCGGTACAATACCGGGTACCCCGAAACTTGTCCCGATGGCCGAAACTGCACATCCTATATATAATTCTTTACCTCCGGACCATTCCGGAACTCCTCGTGACATCCTGGATCTCATCCGGGACCCCGAACAACATTCGGGTTACTGCATATACTTATCTTCACAACCCTAGCGTCACCGAACCTTAAGTGTGTAGACCCTACGGGTTCAGGAGACAAGCAGACATGACCGAGACGACTCTCCGGTCAATAACCAACAGCGGGATCTGGATACCCATGTTGGCTCCCACATGCTCCACGATGATCTCATCGGATGAACCACGATGTCGAGGATTCAATCAACCCCGTATGCAATTCCCTTTGTCAATCGATATATTACTTGCCCGAGATTCGATCATCGGTATCCCAATACCTCGTTCAATCTCGTTACCGGCAAGTCACTTTACTCGTACCGTAATGCATGATCCCGTGACCAGACACTTGGTCACTTTGAGCTCATTATGATGATGCATTACCGAGTGGGCCCAGTGATACCTCTCCGTCATACGGAGTGACAAATCCCAGTCTTGATCCGTGTCAACCCAACAGACACTTTCGGAGATACCCGTAGTATACCTTTATAGTCACCCAGTTACGTTGTGACGTTTGGTACACCCAAAGCACTCCTACGGTATCCGGGAGTTACACGATCTCATGGTCTAAGGAAAAGATACTTGACATTGCAAAACTCTAGCAAACGAACTATACGATCTTTATGCTATGTTTAGGATTGGGTCTTGTCCATCACATCATTCTCCTAATGATGTGATCTCGTTATCAATGACATCTTATGTCCATAGCCAGGAAACCATGACTATCTGTTGATTAACGAGCTAGTCAACTAGAGGCTTACTAGGGACATGTTGGTGTCTGTTATTCACACATGTATTACGATTTCCGGATAACACGATTATAGCATGAATAAAGACAATTACCATGAACAAGGAAATATAATAATAAGGCTTTTATTATTGCCTCTAGGGCATATTTCCAACAGTCTCCCACTTGCACTAGAGTCAATAATCTAGTTACATTGTGATGAATCGAACACCCATGGAATTCTGGTGTTGATCATGTTTTGCCTAAGGGAGAGGTTTAGTCAATGGATCTGCTACATTCAGGTCCGTATGTACTTTACAAATATCTATGTCTCCATTCTGAACATTTTCACGAATGGAGTTGAAGCGACGCTTGATATGCCTTGTCTTCTTGTGAAACCTGGGCTCCTTGGCAAGTGCAATAGCTCCAGTGTTGTCACAGAAGAGCTTGATCGGCCCCGACGCATTGGGTATGACTCCGAGGTCGGTGATGAACTCCTTCACCCAAATTGCTTCATGTGCTGCCTCCGAGGCTGCCATGTACTCCGCTTCACATGTAGATCCCGCCACGACGCTCTGCTTGCAACTGCACTAGCTTACTGCCCCACCATTCAAAATATACACGTATCCGGTTTGTGACTTTGAGTCATCCAGATCTGTGTCGAAGCTAGCATCGACGTAACCCTTTACGACGAGCTCTTCGTCACCTCCATAAACGAGAAACATCTCCTTAGTCCTTTTCAGGTACTTCAGGATATTCTTGACGGTTGTCCAGTGTTCCTTGCCGGGATTACTTTGGTACCTTCCTACCAAACTTACGGCAAGATTTACATCAGGTCTGGTACACAGCATGGCATACATAATAGAACCTATGGCTGAGGCATAGGGGATGACACTCATCTCTTCTATTTCTTCTGCCGTGGTCGGACTTTGAGCCGAGCTCAATTTCATTCCTTGCAGTACAGGCAAGAACCCCTTCTTAGACTGATCCATATTGAACTTCTTCAATATCTTATCAAGGCATGTGCTTTGTGAAAGACCTATGAGGCGTCTTGATCTATCTCTATAGATCTTGATGCCTAATATATAAGCAGCTTCTCCAAGGTCCTTCATTGAAAAACTCTTATTCAAGTAGGCCTTGATGCTGTCCAAGAGTTCTATATCATTTCCCATCAAAAGTATGTCATCTACATATAATATGAGAAATGCTACAGAGCTCCCACTCACTTTCTTGTAAACACAGGCTTCTCCATAAGTCTGCGTAAACCCAAACGCTTTGATCATCTCATCAAAGCGAATGTTCCAACTCCGAGATGCTTGCACCAGCCCATAAATCGAGCGTTGGAGCTTGCATACCTTGTCAGCATTCTTAGGATCGACAAAACCTTCCGGCTGCATCATATACAATTCTTCCTTAAGGAAACCATTAAGGAATGCCGTTTTGACGTCCATTTGCCATATTTCATAGTCGTTAAACGCAGCAATTGCTAACATGATTTGGACGGACTTCAGCTTCGCTACCGGTGAGAAGTCTCATCGTAGTCAACCCCTTGAACTTGTCGGTAACCCTTAGCGACAAGCCGAGCCTTATAGATGGTCACATTACCATCCGCGTCTGTCTTCTTCTTAAAGATCCATTTATTTTCTATGGCTCGCCGTTCAACAGGCAAGTCAGTCAAAGTCCACACTTCGTTTCATACATGGATCCTATCTCGGATTTCATGGCTTCTAGCCATTTGTCGGAATCCGGGCCCGCCATCGCTTCTTCATAGTTCGAAGGTTCACCGTTGTCTAACAACATGATTTCCAAGACAGGGTTGCCGTACCACTCTGGTGCGGAACGTGTCCTTGTGGACCTTTGAATTTCAGTAGGAGCTAGATCAGAAGTATCTTGATCATTATCATTAACATCCTCTCTAGTCGGTGCTGGCACCTCAGGAACATTTTCTTGAGTTGCGCCATTTTCTGGTTGAAGAGGCAATACTTCATCTAGTTCTACTTTCCTCCCACTTACTTCTTTCGAGAGAAACTCCTTCTCTAGAAAGGATCCATTCTTGGCAACAAAGACCTTGCCTTCGGATCTGAGGTAGAAGGTATACCCAATAGTTTCTTTAGGGTATCCTATGAAGACGCATTTTTCCGACTTGGGTTCGAGCTTTTCAGGTTGAAGTTTCTTGACATAAGCATCGCATCCCCAAACTTTTAGAAACGACAGCTTAGGTTTCTTCCCAAACCATAATTCATACGGTGTCGTCTCAACGGATTTCGACGGAGCCCTATTTAAAGTGAATGCGGCAGTCTCTAAAGCATAGCCCCAAAAAGATAGCGGTAAATCGGTAAGAGACATCATAGACCGCACCATATCTAATAGAGTGCGATTACGACGTTCGGACACACCGTTACGCTGAGGTGTTCCAGGCGGCGTTAGTTGTGAAACTATTCCACATTTTCTTAAGTGTGTGCCAAATTCGTGACTCAAGTATTCTCCTCCACGATCTGATCGTAGAAACTTGATTTTCCTGTCACGTTGATTCTCAACCTCACTCTAAAATTCCTTAAACTTTTCAAAGGTTTCAGACTTGTGTTTCATTAAGTAGACATACCCATATCTACTCAAGTCATCAGTGAGAGTGAGAACATAACGGTAGCCACCGCGAGCCTCAACACTCATTGGACCGCACACATCAGTATGTATGATTTCCAATAAGTTGGTTGCTCGCTCCATTGTTCCTGATAACGGAGTCTTGGTCATTTTACCCATGAGGCATGGTTCGCACGTGTCAAATGATTCATAATCAAGAGACTCTAAAAGTCCATCTGCATGGAGCTTCTTCATGCGTTTGACACCTATGTGACCAAGGCGGCGGTGCCACAAGTATGTGGGACTATCATTATCAACCTTACATCTTTTGGTATTCACACTATGAACATGTGTAGCATTACGCTCGAGATTCATTAAGAATAAACCATTCACCATAGGAGCATGACCATAAAACATATCTCTCATATAAATGGAACAACCATTATTCTCGGATTAAAATGAGTAGCCATCTCGAATTAAACGAGATCCCGATACAATGTTCATGCTCAAAGCTGGCACTAAATAACAATTATTGAGGTTTAAAACTAATCCCGTAGGTAAATGAAGAGGCAGCGTGCCGACGGCGATCACATCGACCTTGGAACCATTCCCGACGCGCATCGTCACCTCGTCCTTCGCCAGTCTCCGTTTATTCCGCAGCTCCTGCTTTGAGTTACAAATGTGAGCAACTGCACCGGTATCAAATACCCAAGAGCTACTACGAGTACTGGTTAGGTACACATCAATTACATGTATATCACATATACCTTTTGTTTTGCCGGCCTTCTTGTCCGCTAAGTATTTGGGGCAATTCCGCTTCCAGTGACCACTTCCCTTGCAATAAAAACACTTAGTCTCGGGCTTGGGTCCATTCTTTGGCTTCTTCCCGGCAGCTTGCTTGCCGGGCGCGGCAACTTCCTTGCCGTCCTTCTTGAAGGCTTTCTTACCCTTGCCCTTCTTGAACTTAGTGGTTTTATTGACCATCAACACCTGATGTTCCTTCTTGACTGCTACCTCTGCTGATTTCAGCATAGCAAATACTTCAGGAATGGTCTTTTCCATCCCCTGCATATTGAAGTTCATCACAAAGCTCTTGTAGCTCGGTGGAAGCGACTGGAGGATTCTGTCAATGACCGCATCATCCGGGAGATTAACTCCCAGCTGAGTCAAGCGGTTATGCAACCCAGACATCGTGAGTATGTGCTCACTGACAGAACTGTTTTCCTCCATCTTACAGCTGAAGAACTTGTCGGAGACCTCATATCTCTCGACCCGGGCATGAGCTTGGAAAACCATTCTCAGCTCTTCGAACATCTCATATGCTCCATGTCTCTCAAAACGCTTTTGGAGCCCCGGTTCTAAACTGTAAAGCATGCCGCACTGAACGAGGGAGTAGTCATCGGTACGTGCCTGCCAAGCGTTCATAACGTCTTGTTCAGCAGGGAGGACAGGTGCGTCACCCAGCGGTGCTTGTAGGACATAATCTTTCTTGGCAGCTATGAGGATGATCCTCAGGTTCCGGACCCAGTCCGTGTAGTTGCTGCCATCGTCTTTCAGCTTGGTTTTCTCTAGGAACGCGTTGAAGTTGAGGACTACGTTGGCCATTTGATCTACAAGACATATTGTAAATATTTTAGACTAAGTTCATCAAATCAAATTATTTATGAACTCCCACTTAGATAGACATCCCTCTTCTAGTCATCTAAGTATAACATGATCCGAGTTAACTAGGCCGTGTCCGATCATCACGTGAGACGGACTAGTCAACGTCGGTGAACATCTTCATGTTGATCGTATCTTCTATACGACTCATGCTCGACCTTTCGGTCTTCTGTGTTCCGAGGCCATGTCTGTACATGCTAGGCTCGTCAAGTCAACCTAAGTGTTTGCATGTGTAAATCTGTCTTACACCCGTTGTATGTGAACGTTAGAATCTATCACACCCGATCATCACGTGGTGCTTCGAAACAACGAACTGTCGCAACGGTGCACAGTTAGGGGGAACACTTCTTGAAATTATTATGAGGGATCATCTTATTTACTACCGTCGTTCTAAGTAAACAAGATGCAAAACATGATAAACATCACATGCAATCAAATAATAAACGTGACATGATATGGCCAATATCACATAGCCCCTTTGATCTCCATCTTGGGGCTCCATGATCATCTTGTCACCGGCTTGACACCATGATCTCCATCATCATGATCTCCATCATCGTGTCTCCATGAAGTTGCTCGCCAACTATTACTTCTACTACTATGGCTAACGCGTTTAGCAATAAAGTAAAGTAATTTACATGGCGTTTCTCAATGACACGCAGGTCATATAAAAGAATAAAGACAACTCCTATGGCTCCTGCCGGTTGTCATACTCATCGACATGCAAGTCGTGATTCCTATTACAATAGCATGAACATCTCATACATCACATATAGATCATTCATCATTCATCACAACTTTGGCCATATCATATCACAAAGCACTTGCTGCAAAAACAAGTTAGACGTCCTCTAATTGTTGTTGCAAGTTTTACGTGGCTGAATTAGGGTTCTAGCAAGAACGTTTTCTTACCTACGTTAAAGCCACAACGTGATTTGTCAACTTCTATTTACCCTTCATAAGGACCCTGTTCATCGAATCCGCTCCAACTAAAGTGGGAGAGACAGACACCCGCCAGCCACCTTATGCAACTAGTGCATGTTAGTCGGTGGAACCGGTCTCACGTAAGCGTACGTGTAAGGTTGGTCCGGGCCGCTTCATCCCACAATACCGCTGAAGCAAGAAAAGACTAGTAGCGGCAAGAAAGTTGACAAATCCACGCCCACAACAAATTGTGTTCTACTCGCGCAAAAGAACTACGCATAGACCTAGCTCATGATGCCACTGTTGGAGAACGTTGCAGAAAAAAAAATTCCTACTCGATTCACCAAGATCATCTAGGAGTTCATCTAGCAACGAGTCACGAGATGCATCTACATACCTTTGTAGATCGCGTGCGGAAGCATTCAACGAACGGGGATGAAGTAGTCGTACACAACGTGATCCAAATCACCGATGACCAGCGCCGAACGGACGGCACCTCCGCGTTCAACACACGTACGGGACGGGAGACGTCTCCTCCTTCTTGATCCAGCAAGGGGGAAGGAGAGGTTGACGAAGATCCAGCAGCACGACAGCGTGGTGGTGGATGCAGGGCGTCGCAGTAGCAGGGCTTCGCCTATACTACGAGGAAGAGAGACGTAACGGGGAGAGAGGGAGGCGCCATGGGCTGGTGTGTCAAGTCCCTCCTCTCCCCCACTATATATAGGGGTGCCAAGGGGGGGCGCCGGCCCTAGTAGATGGAATCTACTAGGGGGGGGGCGGCGGCCTAGGGTGGGGCTTGCTCCCCAAGGCAAGGGGGCGCCCCACCTAGGGTTTCCCCTTAGCCCTAGCCGCATGGGCCCCCTAGGGGCTGGCGCCCCAGCCCACTATGGGCTGGGTTCCCTCCTATTTCAGCCCATGGGGCCCTCCGGGATAGGTGGCCCCACCCGGTGGACCCCCGGGACCCTTCCGGTGGTCCCGGTACAATACCGGGTACCCCGAAACTTGTCCCGATGGCCGAAACTTCACATCCTATATATAATTCTTTACCTCCGGACCATTCCGGAACTCCTCGTGACGTCCTGGATCTCATCCGGGACCCCGAACAACATTCGGGTTACTGCATATACTTATCTTCACAACCCTAGCGTCACCGAACCTTAAGTGTGTCGACCCTACGGGTTCGGGAGACAAGCAGACATGACCGAGACGACTCTCCGGTCAATAACCAACAGCGGGATCTGGATACCCATGTTGGCTCCCACATGCTCCACGATGATCTCATCGGATGAACCACGATGTCGAGGATTCAATCAACCCCGTATGCAATTCCCTTTGTCAATCGATATATTACTTGCTCGAGATTCGATCGTCGGTATCCCAATACCTCGTTCAATCTCGTTACCGGCAAGTCACTTTACTCGTACCGTAATGCATGATCCCATGACCAGACACTTGGTCACTTTGAGCTCATTATGATGATGCATTACCGAGTGGGCCCAGTGATACCTCTCCGTCATACGGAGTGACAAATCCCAGTCTTGATCCGTGTCAACCCAACAGACACTTTCGGAGATACCCGTAGTATACCTTTATAGTCACCCAGTTACGTTGTGACGTTTGGTACACCCAAAGCACTCCTACGGTATCCGAGAGTTACACGATCTCATGGTCTAAGGAAAAGATACTTGACAATGCAAAACTCTAGCAAACGAACTATACGATCTTTATGCTATGTTTAGGATTGGGTCTTGTCCATCACATCATTCTCCTAATGATGTGATCTCGTTATCAATGACATCTTATGTCCATAGCCAGGAAACCATGACTATCTGTTGATTAACGAGCTAGTCAACTAGAGGCTTACTAGGGACATGTTGGTGTCTGTTATTCACACATGTATTACGATTTCTGGATAACACAATTATAGCATGAATAAAGACAATTACCATGAACAAGGAAATATAATAATAAGGCTTTTATTATTGCCTCTAGGGCATATTTCCAACAATCCTTTGGGTAGGCCTTGTTGGGGTCCTTGAAATCGACACATAGGCGCCAAGATTTGTCCTTCTTTGGTACCATCACCAGGTTTGCTAGCCAGTCCGGATGTTTTATTTCTCTAATGAATCTAGCCTCCAATAACTTGGCTAGTTCCTCTCCCATAGCTTGTCTCTTAGGTTCAGAGAAACGCCGAAGAGCCTGCTTGACCGGCTTGAATCCTTTTAGGATATTAAGGCTGTGTTCGGCCATCCTGCGTGGGATTCCTGGCATATATGAGGGATGTCAGGCGAATATGTCCCAATTCTCGCGCAGGAACTCCCGTAGTGCGGCGTCCACGGCGGGGTTTAACTGTGCCGCGATGGAGGCTGTTTTTGTAGGGTCCGTTGGCTGTATTTCGAATTTGACTATTTCATCCGCTAGTTTAAAAGAGGTGGACTTGGATCTTTTGTCAAGTATTACGTTGTCCCTGTCCACTGTGGAGCGTAGCGCAGTTAATTCCTCGGCCGCAAGGGCTTCGGATAATGCCTCGAGGGCCAATGAGGCTGTTTTGTTTTCGGCTCGGAGTGCTGTGCCCGGGTCACTAGCGAGAGTGATGATTCCATTGGGTCCGGGCATTTTGAGCTTCATGTACCCGTAATGGGGTATGACTTGGAAGATCGTGAACGCCTCCCGCCCTAAAAGGGCGTGGTATCAGCTACTGAACGGGGCCACTTGGAATGTAATTTCTTCGGACCTATAGTTCTCCGGCATGCCGAATACCACATCTAGTGTGATTTTTCCAGCACAGCGTGCTTCCCGACTAGGGATGATTCCTCTGAATGTTGTGCTGCTTTGCTGAATGCGGTTCCAGTCTATTTCCATTTTTTGGAGAGTTTCCTCATAGATGAGGTTTCATCCACTGCCGCCGTCCATGAGTAATTTGGTGAGTTGAAAGCCGTCCACAATTGGACTAAGGACCAGTGCAGCTGGTGCCTGGGCTGTTCGGAATTTAGGTTCGTCACTGGCGTTGAAGGTAATAGCCGTGTCACTCCATGGGTTTATTGTTGCCACCTGGCAGATTTCGGCGAGGCTGCGGAGGGTTCGCTTGCGCCTATTATTTGATGTGAAGGTCTCAAAGACTGTTAATACTGTATTGTTATCCCCGGGATAGTGCTCTCTGGCATCTGGGATGACAAGATCCTCGCCACTTTTGGCCACCTGCCGGAGTATCCAACATGCTCTAAGGCTATGCGTTGGTATGGTATCCGCTGTACTATGAATTTTGCAGGGTCCGTTGAGCCATCCCTCCAATACGGTTCCACGCCCTATAGAGGGTTTTTTCTCTTTTGGGATTAACTCGGGTGTCTTATGATAGTGCACCCTTTTACTTCGGACTAGGTGTATATTCGGAGCCGGATTATCCCAAAACTTCGTTTCGGTTTTCCAGGCACTTTCCATCGCACAGTACTTTCATACTATGGACGCCAAGTCAGCGAAGCGTGATATGTCACGACGACTTATAGCGTTAAGGATTCCCTTGTCCGTGCAATTATTGCAGAAAAATAGGATTGCGTCTTCCTCACGACAGTCCTTGACCTTGTTCATCACAAGGAGGAATCTGGCCCAATAATGATGTACTGTTTCCTGGGGCTCCTGCCTGATATGGGAAACATCGCTTATGTTTGGGTGGGTGGGTGTAATTGAGTCGGAACCCTTACCTGATCTGAGACCCGGGGGCCGAGGAGTTTGCAATCTTGGAAGTTCGGGTTCTGGGATGTTGCCCGATGAGTCTGGCCCGCTGCCTGACTCTAGGTTCAGGGCTTGGGTGATGTCTTCCCGTAAACGGGTGTCCGGCTCGGAGAGCTCTGGAATCCGGACATACTTAGTCCTCAAGATAGAGGAAGAATCACCGCATTGTTCCTCCACCACCGCAATATGATGGGTGACCGGTGGAGAGTTAATCTCCCTTTGATCGGGTTCAAGCCCAATTCGATCATAGTCCGTAGCGACTCCCAAGGCGGCGATGCGATCCAAGAGCTCGTTTAGGGAAGAGAGCTCCATTGAATCCATCTGCTCGGCAAGTTCCAAGTTGACGTGGAGGCTATTTTCAATGACCCGATAAGTCATCATCGGTGCAGCAGCCGAACAGGCGGTCATGATGAAATCGCCTAGCTGCAGAGTTTGGCCGACAGCCAAGGCTCCCCTGGCGGTAATGTTGTCTTTAAAGAAGAGACGAGACATCCTTCCTTGTGGTGACGACAAAGTGGAATTCTCAATGAAAGCACCAATGTCGATGTCAAAACCGGCGGATCTCGGGTAGGGGGTCCCGAACTGTGCATCTAGGCGGATGGTAACAGGAGACAAGGGACACGATGTTTTTACCCAAGTTCGGGCCCTCTCGATGGAGGTAAAACCCTACTCCAGCTTGATTGATCTTGATGATATGAGTATTACAAGACTTGATCTACCACGAGATCGAAGAGGCTAAACCCTAGAAGCTAGCCTATGGTATGATTGTTGTTGGCCCTACGGACTAAACCCTCCGGTTTATATAAACACCGGAGGGGGCTAGGGTTACACAGAGTCGGTTACAAGAAAGGAGATCTACATATCCGTATTGCCAAGCTTGCCTTCCACGCCAAGGAGAGTCCCATCCGGACACAGGACGAAGTCTTCAATCTTGTATCTTCATAGTCCAACAGTCCGGCCAAAGGTTATTAGTCCGGCTGTCCGGATACCCCTAATCCAGGACTCCCTCAAGCGCCATATAGGATAAATGATGAGGTGGAGGAGAAAGAACTCATAAGAAAAGGCTTTTCTTCTCTTATTTAAGAGAAGACAAGAGATGATCTCTTAGCATAATATGTCTCACCGTATTTTCAGGAATGACTAGTTATTAATTGAAGATAAGACTAAGAGACGATCTATTATAGACAATTTCTTTTTTCATCTTTAAATTACATGCAAGACTTAAAATAAGACCATATTATCAACCATTGTATATGCTTTCCCCAAAACAATCTGCCCTACAGTGAGGGTTTTATCTAATATGTCAATATGGATAGCAGCATAATTTATGGACCAATCTATCTTCAACTCGTTATACAAAGATCGGGTATGGCTCAATATACTTTATATTCGCTCAATGCTACACTTTAAGTTAATAAAAACACCTTTTATCGAATAAAATCAATCTGCCGTATGGCAGAAACATATACACACATATCACATGTTCGTGTGAATCATCTACTTAGTAATATAGGATTTGTGATCCGTTTTGTTCCACTGCAATATGCCAATATAAATTACCTAGTTGCGTGAGGCACGGGAAATCCTTCTTCTACCTTCATTTGGACAGAATATTTCTTTGAGAAGAGTGGGCTTTTATTTGACCTCGGAAGTTTTTCTCCGTATATGATCCAAAATAAAACACATCAGTTCACACTGAGCTGCTAGACTAGTATTTTTTCCGTCCCATAATATAAAAACATTTCTACTTCTAAAGTATCAGTACGTAGGTTATTGTTCGCTCGTTCGTCCGTTCGCTTGTTTCGTTCATTCGTTCGCCAACCCACCGAAACACATTGCCACGAACAACCCCCCACTGATTTTTTTGCAAGCCGATGCCCACCTCCAACAACAACAAAGCCTTTAGTTCCAAACAAGTTGCAGTAGATTAGAGGTGAAACCCATAAGATCTCGTGACCAACTCATGACTCTGGCACATGGATAGCAAGCTTTCATGCACCCTTGTCCATGTCAAATTCGGTCTACCCTGACCTCTCTTGATATTCTCTGCACGCTTTAGCCATCCGCTATGCACTGGAGCTTCTAGAGGCCTGCGCTGAATATGCCCAAATCATCCCAGACGATGTTGGACAAACTTCTCTTCAATTGGTGCTACCCCAACTCTATCTCGTATATCATCATTCCAGACTCGATCCTACCTCGTGTGGCCACACATCCATCTCAACATACGCATCTCCGCTACACCTAATTGTTGAACACGTCGTCTTTTAGTTGGCCAACACACAGCGCCATACAACATTGCGGGTCAAACTGTCGTCATGTAGAACTTGCCTTTTAGTTTTTGTGGCACTCTCTTTTTCACAGAGAATGCTAGAAGCTTGGCGCAACTTCATCCATCCGTCTTTGATTCGATGGTTCACATATTCATCAATACCCCCATCCTCCTACAACATTGACCCCTAATATCGAAATGTGTCCTGAGGCACCACCTGCCCGTCAAGGCTAATCTCCTCCTCCTCACACCTAGTGGTACTGAAGCCGCACATCATGTACTCGGTTTTAGTTCTACTAAGCCTAAACCCTTTCGTTTCCAAGTTTTGTCTCCATAACTCTAACTTCCTATTTACCCCTTTCCGACTATCGTCAACTAGCATCACATCATCCGCAAAGAGCATAAACCATGGGATATCTCCTTGTATATCCCTTGTGACCTCATCCATCACCAAGGAAAAAAGATAAGGGCTCAAAGCTGATCTCTGATGCAGTCCTATCTTAATCGGGAAGTCATTAGTGTCGACATCACTTGTTCGAACACTTGTCATTGCATTATCGTACATGTGCTTGATGAGGGTAGTGTACTTTGCTGGGACATTGTGTTTCTCCAAGGACGCCTACCACATGACATTCCGCGGTATCTTATCATATGCCTTCTCCAAGTCAATGAACACCATCTGCAAGTCCTTCTTTTACTCCCTGTATCTCGCCATAACTTGTCGTACCAAGAAAATGGCTTTCATGGTCGACCTCCCAGGCATGAAACACTAGTAGAAAAATGGTCAAATGTGAGACACATTAGTCCCGGTTTGTAACAGAACCGGCACTAATGTGTCCATTAGTGCCGGTTCCAACGGCTAGGCGGGAGGAGCTCTTTAGTACCGGTTCATGGTGAACCTTTAGCACCGGTTCGTGCCACAAACCGGTACTAATGAAAGTGGTGGCAGGATGTTGTCAGAGTGGGGACCCTCCAACACCTTTAGTACCGGTTCGTGGCACGAACCGGTACTAAAGGTCGTCCTGTATAAACCCTTCGTCCACCAGCACTCTGTCCCCCTATCCCCTCTCCCTCTCCTCTGTTCTTTCCTTCTTCCTCTCGAGTTCATCACAAAATTTGCCCCAAATTTGTCAAGATTTGCAGGCCCCCATCCATTCAAATGATCACAAAGGTTAGGAACTTTGTCCTTTCGTCTCTCATTGCTAGATTAGCTCTTGCATTGGTTTATATAGTGATTAATTGTGGGTTTTAGTAATTTGGGAGGATTTATATGTGGTAGTATTGATTTATATGCAAATTGAGGTCAAAATAACACTTACTTTGCATATGTAGGTGTGGTTTACTTAGTGCCTTCTAAATCTCCGTCGTAACCACCGTCGATCACCCGCACCATCCCGTCGCCGGCACCACCTTGTGGTGAGCCTCTTGTTCATGAAATTTTATATAAAAAATTGATGTTTGTGTGATTTGGATATATAGTTACTCGTATAATTATCTTAACCGTACGTTGTTTGTTATATATAGTGCCATGGTTTTGATATCCGTCCCCGTCGGCCCTCGTCCTTGTTATGATTCGGATGTGGTATATTCTCTTTTAAAACTATTTGTTGCATTTCGTGTTTATGACAAATTATGCCCATCAAGTTGACATAGATATTTTTATCTAGGAGGTATGTGAACCGGAAATTCCAATCGGCCCTATTGTCGAGAGGTTAAATTTAGTTGAAAGAGAAAACGAGTATTTGAAAGAAAAATTGAAATGAATTGAGGGGGAGAAGATGGAATTGGAGTTGCATGTTGCCGATGTCGTCGATGATCACAAGACCAAGATGGAGAAAATGCGCTTGAAGATAGAAAGATTTGAAAATATGCCCCTTGATAGTGAGGCTTGGTATCATTATGTTGTTGGATCAATTGTTACCTTAGTTGCGATCTTGATCGCATTTGTTGTTGCATTTAAATGCTTTAGCTAGAGAGTTATTTGTTTGTTGCATTTAAGTGTTGTATGAACTTTATGTATTGTATTAATTTGGTGTTTTCGGTGTTGTGTATTGAAGATGAGCCGGCAATGGATGTACGATGACCGATGCTCTCCCAAGTTCATTAATGGCGTGCATACTTTTCTGCTTGCGGCTGAGGCAAACAAGCGGGCGGATGGTTTTATGCCTTGTCCATGTGCTGGCTGTAAGAATGGTCATAATTACTCTACGTTAAGAACCATTCACGTCCACCTGTTTGAGTCCGGTTTCATGCCCCACTATAATGTTTGGACCAAGCACGGAGAAAGAGCGGTTATGATGGAAGACAATGAAGAAGAAGAGGACGACGACAGCTATCCTGGCCATGGGTTCCCAGATTACGATGATGCAACAATGGGGGAAGAAGTTGAGCCGGTAATGCGGGAAGAAGCTAAGCCGGCAATGCGGGAAGAAGCTGAAGAAGAGGCATCAGATGAGCCCGTTGATGATCTAGGTCGGGCCATTGCCGATGCAAAGAGAAACTGCGCAAGTGATTTGGAGAAGAAGAAGTTGCAGCGCATGTTAGAGGATCACAAAAAATTGTTGTACCCAAATTGCGTAGGTGACAAGAAAAAGCTGGGCACCACACTGGAATTGCTGCAATGGAAGGCAGAGAATGGTGTATCTGACAAGGGATTTGGAAAGTTGCTGGTAATGATAAAGAATATGCTTCCAAAGGACAACGAATCGTCCGAGAGTACGTACGAAGCAAAGAAGGTTGTCTGCCCTCTAGGGTTAGAGGTGCAGAAGATACATGCATACCCTAATGATTGCATCCTCTACCGCGGTGAGTACGAGGATTTGAACGCTTGCCCGGTATGCGGTGCATTGCGCTATAAGATCAGCCGCGATGACCCTGGTGATGTCGAGGGCGAGCGCCCCAGGAAGAAGATTCCTGCCAAGGTGATGTGGTATGCTCCTATAATACCATGGTTGAAATGTTTGTTCCAAAACAAAGAGCATGCCAAGGCGATGCGATGGCACAAAGAAGACCGTAAGAAAGACAGAAAGTTGAGAGTACCCGCTGACGGGTCGCAGTGGAGAAAAATCGAAAGAAAGTACGGGAAGGAGTTTGCAGATGACGCAAGGAATGTATGGTTTGGTCTAAGCGTAGATAGCATTAATCCTTTTGGGGAGCAGGGCAGCAACCATAGCACCTGGCCTGTGACTCTATGTTTGTAAAACCTTCCTCCTTGGTTGTGCATGAAGCAGAAGTTAATTATGATGCCAGTGCTCATCCAAGGCCCTAAGCAACCCGGCAACGACATTGATGTGTACCTAAGGGCATTAGTTGAAGAACTCTTACAACTGTGGAATGGAACAGGTGTACGTGCGTGGGATGAGTACATGAGGGTAGAATTTGACCTAAAGGTGTTGCTGTTCGTGACCATCAATGATTGGCCTGCTCTCAGTAACCTTTCAGGACAGACAAACAAGGGATACCGCGCATGCACACACTGTTTGGACTATACCGACAGTATATATTTGGCTAATTGTAAGAAGAATGTGTACCTAGGACATCGTCGATTTCTTCCGAGCAGGCATCCCGTAAGAAAGAAAGGCAAGCATTTCAAAGGTGAGGCGGATCACCGGACAAAGCCTCGCCACCATACTGGTGCTGATGTACATGATATGGTCAAGGATTTGAAGGTGGTCTTTGAAAAGCGTCCTGGTGGACAACCTGTTCCGAATGACGCTGACGGACGCGCACCCATGTGGAAGAAGAAATCTATATTTTGGGACCTGCCCTATTGGAAAGACCTAGATGTCCGCTCCGCAATCGACGTGATGCACGTGACGAAGAATCTTTGTGTGACCCTGCTTGGCTTCTTGGGCGTGTATGGGAAGACAAAAGATACACCTGAGGCACGGGAGGACCAGCAACGTATGCACGGAAAATACGGCATACATCAGGGTCATGCAAGCTACGCTCTTACCAAAGAAGAGAAGGAAATCTTCTTTGAATGCCTACTCAGTATTAAGCTACCGTCTGGCTTCTCGTCGAATATAAAGGGAATAATAAACATGGCAGAGAAAAAGTTCCAGAATCTAAAGTCTCATGACTGCCACGTGATTATGACGCAACTGCTTCCGGTTGCATTGAGGGGGCTTCTACCGGAAAACGTTCGATTAGCCATTGTTAAGCTATGTGCATTTCTCAATGCAATCTCTTAGAAGGTAATCGATTCAGAAATTATACCAAGGTTAGAGAATGATTTGGTGCAATGTCTTGTTAGTTTCGAGTTGGTGTTCCCACCATCCTTCTTCAACATCATGACACACGTCCTAGTTCATCTATGCGAAGAGATTAACGTTTTGGGTCCTGTATTTGTACCCAATATGTTCCCCTTTGAGAGGTTCATGGGAGTCTTAAAGAAATATGTTCATAACTGTGCTAGGCCAGAAGGAAGCATCTCCAAGGGCCGTGAAAATGAGGAGGTCATTGAGTTTTGTATTGACTTTATTCCTGATCTTAAGCAGATTGGTGTTCCTGAATCGCGGCATAAGGGCAGACTGGATGGAAAAGGCACGCTAGGAGGGGAACAAATAATATGTATGGACGGACATTCTCTCACTGAAGCACACTACACAGTTCTACAAAATTCCGCCTTGGTGGCTCCGTATATGGATGAACACAAGAATTTGCTACGCTCCAAACACCCGGAGCGGTCTGATGACTGGATTACATGTGAACAAACCAGGAGTTTCGCCTGCTGGTTGCAGACACGTACCATGCATGACGCCTCTATTGAAGATGACCTGTACTTGCTGTCCCAGTTACCATCTTCGAATATAATGACTTTCAAAGGGTACGAGATAAATGGTAATACGTTTTACACGATCGCCCAAGATAAGAATAGCACCAACCAAAACAATGGTGTCCGCTTTGATGCAGAAACCAAGACGGGAAAGGAAACATATTATGGTTATATACAGGACATATGGGAACTTGACTATCGACGTGGTTTGAAGGTCCCTTTGTTTCGGTGCAAATGGGTCAATATGACACGAGGCGGGGTAACGGAAGACCCGCAGTACGGAATGACAATAGTGGATCTCAACAATCTTGTGTATGCAGACGAACCATTCGTCCTAGCCAATGATGTGGCACGGGTTTTCTATGTGAAGGACATGTCTACCAAGCCGAGAAAAAGAAAAGATAAGGAAGAGAATGCATCGTACGATGAGCCAAAGCGGCACATAGTTCATTCTGGGAAGAGAAACATCGTGGGAGTGGATGACAAGACAGACATGTCAGAAGATTATGAAAAGTTTGATGAAATTCCTCCATTCACAGTGAATATTGACCCGAGCATCCCGTTAAATGATGAAGATTTTCCATGGTTACAGCGGAAAGGGACACATGCGAAGAAAAAGTTTCACACCCAAAGATCTGGGATGTGGTCGGCTTCACTATCATCACTTTCTTCTATGTTTCACACCCAGGAGGGAATCTCTGTAATAGTTAGGGTAGTTATGTGTTTGGCATTGAAAACGCGAAGAAATTTTATGTGCAAACAAATTCTTTCATGCCTTTACTGATTTTTAAAGTTAAGTTATTCACAAACTAGTGATTCACACAAATTTCAAATAATTCAAAATTTAAACTATTCAAATTTGAAAACTATCGGCACTAACGGTAAGTTTCAAATTTTTGTACCTAAAGCAAAAATATTCACAAAGAAATTCTAAATACAGCAAAAAACAACTAAAAATAAATAAAACAAAATAAATAAAGCAGAAAAGAAAAAACTAAAGGAAAAAAGCCCACCTACTGGGCCACAGCGGCCTGCGTACAACTAGAAACCCAAATTGTAATTGGGCCAGGATGCAGGCCCGCTAGCCCAATAGGCCCATCAGGGCATAGCAGCAGACATAGGCCCGGAAGGCCTGCTTAAGAGAGGAGCTCGAGAGAGCTACCGCATTAGGGCTTATAAACCAGTGTGGGCGCCCCTCGGCTAGTGAGGTGGAACTAAACTTGCCGCACCGCACCTGCGCCAGCGCACCACCTTTAGTACCAGTTGGTGGCTGGAACCGGTACTAAAGGGTGGGTCTTTAGTACCGGTTCCAGCCACCACCCGGTACTAAAGGCCTGCCCTTCCCGCTGCTTGGCCTGGCCAAAACAGGCCTTTAGTACCGGTTGGTGGCTCCAACCGGTACTAAAGGTGTCCCCTATATAAAAAACACTTCGAAAAATTTCAGTTTCTCATCTCCCACTTCTCTCTGTCGCCGCCCCGTCCCACGCCGTCGCCGCCCCTGTCGCGCCGTCCCCGTCGACTCCGCGACGCCCCCGTCCTCGTCGCGTCGTCCCCATCGACTCCGCGGCGCCCCCGTCGCCGGCCTGTCCCGGTCGCCGCCCCGGCCCGTCGCCGTCCCCTCGCCTCGCCATCGCCATCGCCTTGGATTGACCTCGCCTCGCCGTCACCGTCGCCTCGACCTCGCCCGCGTGCGCTGTGAGCCCCTCCCCCGGCCACTCTCCTCCCTCCAATCGATCAAAGCCACACCGCGCGCCGGCGCCGGCCGTAGCGCACACACACGCGCGTGCACGCACACACACACACACTACATGCACACACACACACTACACGCGCACACACACAATTTTTCTGTTTTTAGCTTTTAGTTTTTTCTGTTTTTCTGTTTTTCATACGAAGTTTTAGATGAATTAATTAATTAGATTAGATTAATGTCAAATAGTATATAGAAATGTTAGTTATAATATATATAATGTCAAATGTTATAGAAATGTTAGTCATATGGAAATGTTAGAAATTTTGGAAATGTTAGTTTTAGCTAGCTAGATGAATTAGATTAATTTCAAATTGTTAGACGATGATCGATGTTTTTTTAGTTTCTTATATTTTTAGTTATAAAATTTAGAATTTGCATATATGAAATCACAATCCATCACTTAAAAATGTTACTTTACTTTTGCGGCATATACTATTTGTTGTCGACGTTGCCCGACCCGCATCCTCGCCGTCGACCCGTTCGCGACGACGTCCTGCTTCAAAGGACTCATGTCCGGGACTGGGCTCCGCCGGGCTGGCACTGGGAGGTGCTTCCTTCAGGGGCGCGACGCTTGGTGAGGAACCCAGCCCTGGGTCCCGTCGTCGACCCTCATCTCCTTTGGTGGCGTTCGCGTGAGCCACTTTTGGTGCGGAGGGAGCCGGCCCAGCCGGAGGTGGTACGTCGTCGTGTCAGGGAGGAGGACGAGCACGTCCATCGCTACATGGCTGCTATGGACGTCAGGTTCTCCAACACCTGGCAGGTTCTTTGGGGAGATCACTCGAGCTATGATCCAGTGATGGTTCCTTCACTTTGGTTGTCCACCGCCCGCGCCTCAGGAACCGCGAGTGGCCTAGATTACTCTTTAGTATTCGATCTTTATTAGCTGCTAGATGATTTATTCGAGATTATATATATTATTCGAGAAGATGTATTCGAGATTATATCTATTATTCGAGACGATGTATTCGAGATTATATTCGATTATGCTTATTATGTACTATGATTGATTCGGTTTTTCCTTATTAATTGATTGCATCCATGCATTGTAATTTGAATACTAAATTGTTTTATATTTCTTTTGGATTAGTTAAATAAAAGCTATGGTAGACAATACCGGCAGCGAGGGAGAAGAGACCCTGTTCGATATCATACGCCATCCTCATGGGCCAGATGATGATCAGAATGAAGAAGATTATGACGGCTCCGAATTTCTAAACAACACCGGGGAGGGTGATATGATATTCGATCGCGATGACCGAATTGATGAAGTCATGAACTATGATTATGATGATGACGAAGAAAACGTTGATCTTGAAACAACAAAGACCGGCGAGGTATATATATTTATATAAGCAGGCATCTGGTGATCATCACATGTTTTAAATGACTTGAAGATATATTAACGAATCGATCTTTCTTCTTTCAGCCATCCGGATCGAGCAAATCTTCAGGCAACAGGATAGTACGAGGCCCGAACAAAAATTTGAAGGAGGGCGTAAAGTACAATATCGAGGCCATCAAACCTGATGGCGAACCATTAGCGCCTAAGAAGATTGCGGACAAGTTCATTCGTCAGTGCGGAGTTCTTGTGAAGGACCAACTCCCGATCTCCCTTCAAGCTTGGAGAGAGCCAGCAAATCCACATCCAGATGTTACTTTTGTCGACGACAGACAAAAAGGTCTGCTTTGGGAAACTCTCAAGGAACATTTCACCCTACTAGATCATTTCACAGATGCAGATGTGGAGAAAGTCAAGGACACTGCTCTTAGGAAGATGGCGCTTGCATTCAACAACCACAAGAATCATGTTTGGTACAAGTACGTCAAGGGAGGAAGGAAGACTCCAGTATTCGAGGGAACACTAGAGAAGCAAAGTGCTCATTGGGACGATTTCGTGAAATTCAAGGATTCGGAATTAGCTAAGGAACGGTCGAGAATAAACAAGAAGAATGCCGAAAAAAAGGATAAGTTCCATAAGCTGGGGCCAGGTGGCTACATGGTGGCAATGCCTAAGTGGGATAAGTCTGAGAAAGAGATGGAGGATGCAGGTGTCACTCCGGTTACTAGGAGCTGGCCCCCCAGGTGCAGGACTTGGTTCTATGCGCATGGGGGGGAGTTGGACCCAAAGACAGGCAAAGTTTCGACGAAGGCATGTCTGAACGGAGCCGACGATAAGCTACTTGTTGCAATAGAAGAGGCTCAATCGGGGGTGTTCCAGCCCAACAGAGAGAATGACGAGCTTACGCGTGCCCTGGGAAATCATGAACACCCGGGAAGAACACGAGGCAAGGGTGCTATTCCGTGCTATGAGGGGTTTTCGGACTGGAACGCCGACTATAGAACCCGTGCGAGAAAGAAGATTGCGGAGGAGAAGAAGAGGAAGATGGAGGAGGAGCACAGGAAGCTGGACTATGAATGCCTTCAAGGCCTAGAATCAGCGCATGAGGACTTGGCAGTCAAATTCCTGCGGCAGCAGGAGCAGATCGACTCACTTAGCCAGCAAAGGGGGTCTCAGCAGCTGCAGCAGCTAGCGGATGATCCAGCATTGGATAGCACTGCCCCATCCATGCCGAGAAGCAGCGTGGGTTCCGCCCCGGGCGACGCAATGCTGGATAGATACCCCGTGGATGACATCATGGAGAACACTAACTGCGAGCTACACGTCGAAATGAAGAACATATCCATGAAGGTGGCGGACGCCGTTGCTTTTACAAATCCCCCCGAGGAAACCTTCCATTGCAACCCGATTCCAGTGGGCTATGCTCGTGTCTTGGTTGATGAGGTGGTGGGCCCATATTCGGGGCTACAGCTTGACATTCCTGGAGGTGACGACGAGCACACATTAGGACAGGTCATACATCGTATCATCCTATTGAGAAAGGATTGCATCGTCTTTCGAAGGCCACCGACACCGCGTCACCCGACTCCTCGTCGAAGTCCGCCACCGAGTCAGCAGACTCCCGCTCCTCCAAGTCCACCAACGCGTGAGGCCACTCATCCTCCTCCAAGTCCGGCAAAGTGTCAGGACACTCCTCCTGCAAGTCCGACACAGCGTCAGACGTCCACTCCTCCTCCAAGTCCGGCACAACTTCAGGTCACTCCTCCTCCAAGTCCGGCACAGCCTCAGGACACTCCTCCTCGTCCAACTCAGCCATGTCAGTCGTCTCCGCCGCCTCAGCAATCACGGAAGAGAGCCGCCACAGCTATGGTGCGTAGCGGTACAAGTCGAGGTAGTATGGGAGGTACAGGCGGAGGCAAACGATTTCAATATGGTCCAAGCAGCCTCGCGCCTCTTTAGCAGAGGCCTTATGACAAGTCCGAGGAGGAAAACGCAGCCATATCGAAGGCCGAGGTGGAAGCCCATTTTGCACTGAAACCGCCACCACCGCCAAGGGAGAAAGTTCCTGAGGAAAAGATTGACCACTTCATTCATATGGCTAGACCACCAGCTCCCAAGCCTGTTGACACAGACTATGAGCGTTGTCGGTGTACAAAATGAGGGGTACACTTTTTGTACCCCTATAACCGTGCACGGGCAGTCTGAGCCACTGGCACCACCAAACTGAGCAAGGCAAGGGAGGTGAGCCAAGGTAAGACCGAAGCTGAAGAGGAGCAGAACGACGCCGGGACCACAAAGGGCGAAGGGGACAGCTTTAGCTAGCCCGGCAAGATCCTTGCCGTGACAGCTCGCCCCACACCTACGGAGCGAGGTCACCCTTGAGTCCACTGCCCCCATGGGGCAAGGATTCGGGAGACATCCCCGTGGTGGCACAAAGATCTTTCTGAAGACATTCAAGACCATATGCCCACTTAAAAAGGTGATGACCCTTGGCGGGATTCCAGCCAAGAAGGACCACAACGCCCCCGGCAAGAGCCTTGCCGAGGACGACAAGCGAGCGCCACGGCAAGACCCTTGCCGGGGCCCCGGCAAGGCCCTTGCCGAGGAGACCCGTGGGGCCACCATCAGGCCCACACCAGTCACGCCCCCACCGCCGTTCGCATGCAGCTGCCGACCCAACCAGTTGGGCAGGCACCTGCGTGGCGGCATGCAGATCTTCGTGGAGACCACCACTGCGCCACCTCAGCTGCTTGCTTGCCTACATGGAACCACAAGCACCGCTGGCCAGGGTGCGTGTCAGCGCAAGAGGGAGCGGCGACGGACGGGACAGGGCCCTCCCCCGTCCCTGATAAAGCAAGGACACCTAAGCAAGGCGCATTAAATGTGCCTTGTCATGTAATGCGAGGGATAAACTCGCATTACTGTACCCTTTCCACCTCCTGTGTGCCACTGTGGCCCTTTCCTATAAAAGGAGGCCCAAGGCGACCAGGAGAGGGATTCGGCTTTTTGGAGCTCTTCACGCCCCATAGCTAGCTCAAGAACACTGATATACAATCCACCAAAGCAGGAGTAGGGTTTTACGCATCCTCGCGGCCCGAACCTGAATAAAGGAACCATGTGCTATCTGTTTGATCCGCTCTTCTCACGACCCCGCACCCCGCAACCGTAGTAGGGATTCTTGTGATCCCATAGGTGTCGTTTCCCACCGACATCTTTTGCGCGCCAGGTAGGGGGGGCAGCGCAGTTGTGAGAATTGGTTTTAGCAGTTAGTTCGTCGCTCCTTCATCTTCATGACCCTTGAAGAAGAAAAGGGGTCTGGAGATTGGCACTCGAGCGATCGCGAACAAAAGCTAAGTTGCACTGAACCCTTGCTTATACTACCCTTTTTATTTGAGGTTATTTCCCCCGGGAGGTGTCGCGCCTTTATATGAAAACTTGCACGCCAGGGGGCTCTACCACGATCGGCAACGCCCTTTCCCTATTTCGAGTCCGCTCAACGGCTCAAGCGGCTGCGTCGAGAGTGGCGGAGTGGCCTCCCGTGATCGGCAACGCCCTCGATTCTGACTCGTGTCAAGCTCGACAGTTCGAGCGGCCGCGTTCGGGGCGGGGAGGTGGCCCGTCCGGTTGCACGCGTACCCGGCAGACCATGGGGATCCGTCCCCAAGACACCGCTTGGGGATTTCGTGCCGGCGAGCCTTCCCGATCGCCATAGGGTACACATACAAAGAGGAATCAAACGGGGAAATAACATGCATGAAATTGAGAGTACTTCAAAGTTATATTACAGCTCATCATTGCTGCGGTCCTAACTAAAGATAAATTTTGTCTTGATGGGGAACCCGCAGCGGCGAAGAAGAACGGGATGCCTAATCCCGGTGCTGGCCTTCCACCCTCTTGATTTCGTCGATGCAGTCGGTGATGGGCTTGATGCGCTCCTTGAGCACCGCGGGGTCAGCACCCTCCGGCAAGCTCTTCATCGCCGCCGCGAAGTCAAGATCGGGGTTCCAGTACGCCACCTTGGTGAGGACCTTGAACACGACCCTCCGGCAAAGTCGCCGGGCCTCCTCGGCCAGTGTGGCCATCCTGTTGGAATGGAGATAGGCCAAGGCCCCGAGGACGCCCTCGAAGAACTGGGTCAGCTTGGCGTTGATGGTCCCGCTGCGCTCAGGGGCGTACCTCACGTTTGGCAACCCCATGGTGGCCAATTGCGAGGTAACCCTGCCAGCGACGACCTCCAGATGGCTGATCCACCTGTTCTCGCCCGCCACGTATTCTTGGTGGGAGGTGGCCTCGTTCGCCCGCAGCTGCTTCTCTTCCTCCAGGCTCTGGGTCAAGGTCTCCTCTCGAGCCCTGCTCCCCGACAACAGCTTCTCGAGATCCTCCAGCTTCAGCTTGAGGTCTCTGATGGAGTTCTGCGCTTCGGAGAGCTCCCCGGCCCTGCTGATGACCAATCCTTGCGCCTCTGCCAAGGCGCAGTTGAGCGTGCTCTTCTCGCCGGACAGCTTGAGGGCCTGCTCCTTCAGCTCGTCCCGCTCCGCTTCCAGCTCCTTCACCTTGCCGGCGTGAGCCAGGGCTTGGGCATCGAGCGCCTCTTTGTGCCTCTGCTCCAGCTCGCAGGTCCGCCGCGCGACAAGGGTCTCGAGCTCCTTGTCCTTGCCGCGGAGCGTGGCGGCAAGCTTCACCTCACGCGCAGAGAGGTCCTCCTCCTGGGAGTCCAAGGCGGCTTGATGCTGGTTCCGGGTGGCTTCGGCCGCGGCAGCCAAGTTCGCCGCCTTCTCCTGGGCCTTCTCGATGTCGGCCAGCTTCATGGCGAGCTCCACATGGCGCTGGGCCAATTTCTCCTGGAAGGCCTTCTGCACCTCGCGGGACTGGTGGAACCAAGTCTGTGTCTCGGCGACGCGCGCCTTGAAGTCCGCCTCCGCGTTGTCCACCGCTGCCGCCCTGGTCTTGACCATGTCCAGGCGCGCGCGGTAGAGCACTTGGAGCTTCCGGAAATTGGCCCCCATGGCGCGGAAGAGCTGCTCTTCTGGAGAACCATCGCCGCCAGCACCCGGCGTGTCGACAACCTCGAACCCGGTGGCAGCAAGCACCTCGCCATCAAAGACTTCTCCTTCGACGGGCGCTCAGCTTGACGCCCCTGGGAGGTGGATGAAAAGATCATCACCCACCTTCAGATACCTGCCAGGGCCCGAGGTTGAGGAGGAAGGAGGCTGATCGTCCATCGCCTCTTCCTCGGCGGGGGCCTTGCCGGCTCCCCCGGCAGGACCACTGCTGGCGCCCTCGACGGAAGCCTCGTCGGTGGCCTTGGCGGCCCCCGCGGCGGCGTCCTCGACCGCGCCCTTGGCGGCCTCATCAGTGGCGGCCTCACCAGCAGCGGCCTCGTCTGCATTCTTGCGGCCTCCTCGGCGGAAATCTTGTCGGCCTCAGCCGCGGCCTCTTCGGCGATATCCCTGACAACGGTGTCCATGTCCTCCGTATCTGTTGGAGGAGGGCCTGGGCGGCAGTAGGAGCAATGAAGCCAAGAGAAGCATACGGGAAAAGAATAAGGGACGAAGGACGGGCGACTCACCAGTGCCGGGCTGTGAAGCAGAAGCCCCCTCTCCGCCAGTCCTTGGCGCCGAGGCAGAGCCACCAATGCCCAAGTTCCCCTCTTCCTCCATGGGTGTGGGCTCTGTGCCTGATGCCCTTGCCGAGGATGCCCCCCGAGGCGGCGTAGTCGATGGGGGTGGTGTGTTGGGAGTAGCCCTCTGCGGCTCCTCCTGCTGCCGCTCCCCTCCTGCGAACCCGGCAAGGTCAGCGTCGTGGCATCGAGCACCTACCCCATGTCGAGTAAGAAGGAGGTGATGAACTTACGCTGGGGGCTGCGCCGGGGGCTACTGTCCGGGCTGCTCAGCACCACCAATGGTGTCTTTGAAGCCCCAGCCGGGGGTTGGCTGCTCGCCGAGGTCCTCGCCCTCTTCGCCCTCTGGGCCAACGTCTCTGCATCCCTACAAAAGCAAAAATGGATCAAGACAAGCGACCCAGTTCAGGGAAATGGAAATGACAGTAAGGAACAGAACACTTACTCGTCGTCCGTCTCCTCCTCTTCCGCCAGTTTCCTTTTCCTCTCCGGGCTTAGGGGCCCGAGATCAAAGGGGAGCTCCACATCAACGTCCGAGTCGACGCCTGCCAGAGGAGGCGGAGAAGGCGGCGGGGTCTGTGTGCGCCCAGATGAGGAAGAGGCTGCCGCCTTCTTTTTCTCAGTAGCCTTCATCGGCGTCTTCGCTGCCGAGGCCCTCGTGTGACGCCCGGACCCTTCCAGGGTCAATTGAGGCCGCGTACCCCTGCCAGGCCGGACCGGCTCGCCAGAGCTAGCCCGTCGCAGGACTCGCCCTCTTCCCCTGACTGGCGTCGAGCCCACCGCCATGCCCTCCTCCTCCGACGATTTGTCAACCACATCCTCGATGAGCGGAGCTTCGGTGTCGTTGCCGCCAGCCTTCTTAGTGGCCGCCGCCCATAGAGAGAACTGCTCCTCCTCTGCGGCCGCGGCGACCTCGTCCGCCACACCCCCGGCGCTGCCGGCCTCCAGAGCGAGCTGTGCCTCCTTCGCTCTAGTGGTGATGTAGTCCAGCTCCGCCTGAGTGGTGTCCATGACAAGCCACCGCTCGGCGTCGACATTGACGTGCACCTCAATCAAGGTGTCGAAGAACTGCTGCACATCTGCGGCCGTCGGCTCCCTCCAGCTCGGGACGGGGCCGTGCGCATTGCAGTCCGGCATCATGGCGATGATCTCGGACCGGCGCGAATTGTTTCACAGCGGGACCACTCCCGCAGGCAACTTGAAGAGCGGCCTCTTGACGGCCTTGCCGGCCTTTATGGCAACCCTTGCGGCCTTGCCGGTCAGCTCGACCTCGCCGTCATCATCCACATCCAGCTGGAAGAGCCGCTGGCAGAAGTGGGCATGCCCCATCACCGTGAAGTTGTGGTCGAGGCCAGGGCGAAGCCGCATGATGTCAGCCGGGTTCGTGAAGAGCCAAGCTGGCCTCCCCTTATTATGCAGCGGGGCGATCCGGCGGCGGATGAAATCCTCCCCGATCATCTCGAGGGTGAGCCCAGCCCGGGCCAGCCGGAGAATCCTGGTGGTGGCAACAGTGAGCCTCCCGTCGTCGGCGTCGACATCACCCCAATCGTTGCCACGGACCGGCGGCGTTCGATGGACCTTGCAAAATTCTGGCGGGTTGTCATCCTCAATCCAGCACCACCGGTCGCGACATTCATCCCACCTCTCCTTCACGGCACCATCCGGGTACGCCCCCTTGGATCGTGGGATCCAGGTGACGCAGCCAGGGACGGCACACCCCGTTTGGATTCGAGGATAGAAATAATGGCGGAAGAGCGCCGTGTTAGGCTGCACTCCGGCAAAGCCCTCACAAAGGTGCGCGAAGCAAGACAGGCACGCCACCGCATTCGGGGTAAAAATCCAAGAGGCGAAAACCAAAGGTGTGCATAATGTCGCAGAAGAAATCGGAGAAAGGAGGGCATAACCCACAGGAAAAGTAGTCAACGAAGAAGAGGTACCGATTTGGGGCAGGATCAGCACAAGCAGCGGGGACGACGCGCGTCGCCGGGTGTCCCGAGTTCTCTCCCCCCGTCTTCACTCCCCACAGGGGCTTGAAAGAGGCCCGGAGCTCATGGACGTCAACCGACAAGGGGAAGAAGAAGGCGGACTTCGTCTTGTCCCCCAGCAGCGCGCTCACCGGCAGCTCCACGGTCCCAGAGCCCTTGGCCACCCCCTTGCCCTTGGCGGATTTGGGCGCCATGGCGACCAAGGAGTCCAGAAGGTTGAGAAAGGGGGGGCAAAGCAGCAACGGCAGGCGACGACGAGAGCTTGCAAGAGAAGGAAGAAAGGGAGCGGCGGCTCTCAGATTGGAAAAGGCACGAAGGGGAGGGGAAAGTGAGCAGCGCGTCCACGGTTATTCCTTCTTATGGGGGAGAACGCGGGCCGCCTCCTTTCACATTAACTGAGATGTGACGCATACCCGCGGGAAGCAACCCCACGCATGCCGCCCACGTCACACACGCCTTCCCACGCTGCGCCACGCGCGGGAAGCATGGGGAGCGCAGTGCGCGAAGAAACTTACCGCGGTAAAAACCGCCCCGCGTGCCCGTGCACCATTTTTGGGCCTAGCCCAACGACGCGATTGCGCTTACGTGTGGCCCAGGCCCGGGGGCTCCTGTCGGTGTACAAAAAGACAGGTACACTTTTTGTAACCCTATAACCGTGCACGGGCAGTCTGAGCCATAGGCACCACCACACTGGGCAAGGCAAGGGAGGTGAGCCAAGGTAAGACCGAAGCTGAAGAGGAGCAGAACGACGCCAAGACCACAAAGGGCGAAGGGGACAACTTTAGCTAGCCCGGCAAGATCCTTGCCGTGACAGCTCCCCCCACACCTACAGAGCGAGGTCACCCTTGAGTCCACTGCCCCCATGGGGTAAGGATTCAGGAGACATCCCCGTGGTGGCACGCAGATCTTTGTGAAGACATTTAAGACCAGATGCCCACTTAAAAAGGTGATGACCCTTGGCGGGATTCCAGCCAAGAAGGACCACAAGGCCCCCGGCAAGAGCCTTGCCGGGGACGACAAGCGAGCGCCACGGCAAGACCCTTGCCACGGCCCCGGCAAGGCCCTTGCCGAGGAGACCCGTGGGGCCACCATCAGGCCCGCACCAGTCACGCCCCCACCGCCGTTCGCATGCAGCTGCCGACCCAACCAGTTGGGCAGGCACCTGCGTGGCGGCATGCAGATCTTCCTGGAGACCCACCACTGGGCCACCTCAGCTGCTTGCCTGCCTACATGGCACCACAAGCACCGCTGGCCGGGGCACGTGTCAGCGCAAGAGGGAGCGGCGACGGACGGGACAGGGCCCTCCCCCGTCCCCGATAAAGAAAGGACACCTAAGCAAGGCGCATTAAATGCGCCTTGTCATGTAATGCGAGGGATAAACTCGCATTACTGTACCCTTTCCACCTCCTGTGTGCCACTGTGGCAACCCCTTCCCTATAAAAGGAGGCCCAAGGCGACCAGGAGAGGGATTCGGCTTTTTGGAGCTCTTCATGCCCCATAGCTAGCTCAAGA
The DNA here is from genome assembly GCF_018294505.1 of Triticum aestivum. NCBI lineage: Eukaryota > Viridiplantae > Streptophyta > Magnoliopsida > Poales > Poaceae > Triticum > Triticum aestivum. Next base: position 27,125,809 of record NC_057809.1, read on the forward strand.
ACACTGATATACAATCCACCAAAGCAGGAGTAGGGTTTTACGCATCCTCGCGGCCCGAACCTGGATAAAGGAACCATGTGCTATCTGTTTGATCCGCTCTTCTCACGACCCCCGCGCCCCGCAACCATAGTAGGGATTCTTGTGATCCCATAGGTGTCGTTTCCCACCGACAAGCGCCACCTCAGGAAGTTAAATCGAGCACGTCTACAGAAAGAGGCGAGCTCGAGCTCGAGAAAATCAGCTGGCAAAAAATGCGGTAAAACCGTTCCCCAGCTGGGAGAACAGGCGGCGCAATCGATCCCCCGCTTGTTGTGCCAACAACACATAAGAGTACATGCGCCCAATATTATTGTGGGCAAACCGTTAACGTTCCCCAGCTGGGCGATGTGGTAATAACCGAGGAGCATATAAGGCAGGCTGAAATCCTCAAGATCACTGTTGGACAACTCCTCGAGATCGAGCCCATGCCTCTGCTTACAGAGGAGGAAATAAAACGGAAATATGTCCGGGGCCAATCTTTGGTCGAGCCAGACGAGGTCAAGAAGCTCCCAACAAGAATGTATGAATTGCATTAATGGTACATGAACATTACCAAGATTTCCAATCGAGAGTCCCTCGTGGTGAATGTCAAGAAGGATCATTACAACCATGAGAAAGTTGTGTCCATTGAGTATTCAGAACTATTTCAGTTATACAATCAAGACGCACTCGACAAATCTATCGTCAGTTGCTATTGTCTGTAAGTGATTTCTTTCTGTAATTTAAGTCTCAAGCTAGCTGTAGTGATCCTTTTGATCAATCATTACCTGTAATTATCCTCACTATATTCTTTTATGTGGTATTATGCAGGATGAAGATGTATGAAATGAAAAAAGGTGGACGCTATGGCATTGGGTTCATTGACCCAAATACCGTTAATGAATACACATGGAAATTAGATGCATATTATTAAAAAGGTGTAGAGGAAAGCATGCTAGAGTTCTTGAAGCGCCTCAATACCAATGAAGATATACTACTTCCTTACAACTTCCAATGAGTCACACTGTCTTATACTACAAATTCTCTGTTTTTTCCTACTAGCTAGCTACATATTTTTGCTTACATATGCCCGCTTAATTAAGACATGCAAACGTGTGTGCATGCAGATTTCACTAGATCTTATTAATCATTAAAGTTGATGAAGGAACAGTTGAAGTACTAGACTCACTACTTAAGAAAGCAAGTGACTACACCATCGTGAAGGGGATAGTCAATAGGTAATTTTACTCATTATTAACTATATCTCAGCCTATTTAATTAGTTCGTCATTTCCTGATAACAACTATTAATAACGCATTTATTCATTTTCTTTGTCGGCGGGCAAGGCTTGGGCAAAGTTCATCAGCGTCACTCCAGGCAAATGGAATCGAAATCTGAAATGGTATCGACCCAAGGTAACTAATTAAATAGTACTAGCTAGCTAGCTGCCATCTCTTTAATTATCATGCTTGATTAATTATTATCTTATCAAATTCCATTCTCGTAAAGGCCCTTGAGCAGGCGCAGGGAATTGATCTGTGTGCATACTGCGTTTGCGAGAACATTCGCATCATGACATCCGAAAGGAGCAGATCTCAAAGACAGGAATGGGTACGTTTGTCAGAACACTATTCACAATTTTTACACCATTATCGATATCTAGTCACACAACTAATACACATGCATATTGATCTCCTTCTTAACAGTTCACAGAGGTGCGGGAGATGCTCCTACCAACGGAGCGCGTACAAGCACTTCAAGAGGAAATTGCGGGATTTTTGCTCGACCAGGTCATAGATCCGAACGGAGAATACCATTACCCGCTACCGCCCCATGAACCACTTCCAATTGTTATCGTGCTCCGAAGGCACCAATTAGCCTAATGCCGCTGGCTCCGAAGGCACCAATTAGAAGACAATGTATATATATAGCTAGCTAATTGTATACATATGTGAATTAATGGTGGTTGTGAGACATTCGATGATATATTGGTGCACATACACGTGTAGAAATTCACATATATGATATACAATCGAACAGACATATTATACACGTTATGCATATATGATCGGTTCTACTAGAAATTCTGTTTATATATATGCATAACGTGTATAATATGTAGCATCGTAAAATACCAGCAGACGAAAAAGAATTAAATGGAAAACACAAAATTAAATGAAAAAGAAATCATAAACCCCAAAACCCCCCAACCTTTTAATACCGGTTGGTTTCACCAACCGGTACTAAAGGGCTCCCTGCCCCCAGAGCTGGCTCGTGCCACGTGGTTGCCCTTTAGCACCAGTTCGTGCTGAACCGGTACTAAAGAGGGGGGGCCTTTAGTGCCCACACTTTAGTGCCGGTTACCGAACCGGCACTAAAGGGCCTTACGAACCGGTGCTATTGCCCGTTTCTGCACTAGTGAAACCAAACTGATTTTTTGTCACGCTTGTCATTCTTCTTAAGCGGTGCTCAATGACTCTCTCTCCAATAGCTTCATTGTATGGCTCGTCAGCTTAATTCTACGGTAATTAGTACAACTCTGAACATCCCCCTTGTTCTTGAAGATTGGGGTACTAATATACTCCATGTCCATTCTTCTGGCATCTTGTTTGCCCAAAAAATAAGGTTCAAAATCTTGGTTAGCCATACTATCGCTTTCTCCCCGAGACCTTTCCACACCTCAATGGGGATACAATCAGGGCCCATCGCCTTTCCTCCTTTCATCCATTTTAGAGCCTCCTTGACCTCAGGCTCCTGGATTCTCCGCACAAAGCGCATGTTGGTCTCGCATCGAAAGAGTCATCTAGTTCAATGGTAGAACTCTCATTCTTCCCATTGAACAGCTTGTCGAAGTACTCCCGCCCACCTCCTATAGTTCCTGGTGTTTACCGGTTTTTTTGCCTACCCAAGGAATCGATCCATATACCCCGAGTCCTCCGTCTCTCCATCTCTATCAGTTCGTGCCTCCTCTAGGGTTCATAGCGCTCCCTCAGTCGCCATACACCGCAGCCGCCGGCGCCGCGTATGACCTCAAACCTACGCGTTGTCGTTGTTCCCCGCGCTCGACCTCCAGCTCCGTTCCCCATCGCCGTCCTCCCTATGTCGTCGTCCCGTCATTGCGGCGCGGTCGTGCGTACATTGCTAGCAGCGAGACCAACGTCCCATCCCTAGCGGCGAGACCAATGCCCCAGCTCCAGATGTGTGGCAACCAGTTTGCTTTACATGTTTGTGGATTTGTACTCGGGCAGATCTTTCTACGCTTTATCAGGTTCCGACGATGGTCGCCCTGATCGAGCTTCCTACCTTCCGGTTTGGTCGATCAGGAGATCATTGAATATCACGACGGATCCAATCGACGACCAATGTAGTCACACAAAAAGCTTGGCATCTGCACATGGAACATAAACACTTGGTGTTAGAACCACTGCCGGTTGACAAGACCCTTGATGTGGTCAAGATTAGTACAGGTACATGCTTTATTTTATTGATGCTTTTCAACAGATACAACTGAAATTATTAGTGCTGGAAAAGTGTAGCATCAGTATAAAGCTTCAAAGTGTGTTGGTCCTCTGTCAGAAATTTTCCGGTATGTCAAACATTGTGTCATTTCGGTTTCAGATTTTGGATTGGATAAGACCATAGGGGGCCTCTTTCGGAGAGAATTACATCATAACGCATCCTACATAGCTGACTGGATGAATTATGGTACAACTTGAAGCTTCTTTTCACCTGCTTGTTGTATTTAAGGGTTGACAATTCTCCATGAAATTTATTTGCAAGTGATGCTCTTCTGGTAAATTTCAGCCGTTGTAATACACGGTTCTTTATTTTAAGCCTTGATACTTGCTTATACCAGGGAAGATAAGGTTTCCACTGCAAGCCATTAACCATGTTTAGCTACACATAATCAGTATCCAGTTCAGGACAACTTGACTGTGATATGGTTAATCTGTAATATATAACTCGCTGCTCACATTTTGTTTGCTCTGAATGAAATTCTTTGCTCTTAGTCTATGAAGAATTGCATGGAGGAGGCTCATAGAGCCTCTACTAGAGTTGACCATTGGCCGGTAAATCCATCAAGGAGGAGTGAGGTTCTCCTCGAGGGATGACATCGGCGGTGAGGCTCTCCTCCGGTGATGGAGGGGCGGGCATGTGTGCACCATGGAGAAGCGGTCGGTTCTAGAGGAGAAGGGGAGGTGCTGGTTGCAGGGTGTTGGAGCTGAGGTAGCCATAGGGATGTCCGGGCAGAACAGGCTCATCGACGCCACCTCCCTCACCTTTGACATATGCTATTGTGACGTGGACCAATCTAAACAAATTTGTCGGTTAGTTTGTCTATTTTTTCAGGGATAAACTTTATTAATCGAAGCAGCATATGTTAGAGAATGTAGATTCAGCTTTCATTTCAGTAGCTTTGGCGTCTGGCGGTACTTGGTTCGGCAGAGGTGTGCGAGTGTTGATGTGCATAAGTTGCCTGATTTTTGCAAGGCCGACTCGCTGCATCCGCGGGTGTCGTTACCTCCTTGAAGGTTCTTTCATGGTCGCTCCCTGTTCTTCGTGTTGCTCCGGGTGAAAATTGGATCCACGGGATCGGGCGATGGCGACCCTCCAGTGGCATATCCTTCGTCTAGGCAACAGTTTGGAGTACATGCTTCGTCGGTGTGCGGTTTCACCTCTTCGTGGTTCCTAGCTCATGGTGGAGGTCTCGGTGCAGTCCAAGCAATTGGTCCATCTGTAGAGTGGTTGGTGGTCGATTGGTGGGTGTTGTTGTTCCTAGCCATCCTTGTGTTTGTGTGTTGTGTGTGTCGTGGTGACTTGTTGTATGTGGTTGCATGCATGTTAGTCGTTGCTGCGGAATAAGTGTCTTTTTCAGTAAATTCTTTTGTTAGCCTGTAGCAACGCACGGGCACTCTACTAGATTTTTACAGCGATGATGCCAGCAAAAAATTCTATGGGTTCAAGTGCACTAATCTATCTAGAATGTCTTAATCTTTTGCATAAATATGAATAAAACTAAGCTTGCAGTCAAAAAAATGTGGGGTCAGCTGACCCCACAACTTACACATGAGACCGCCACTGGTTTTTGACGTCGGTGTAATGTGAAAAATAATCTTATATTATAGGATAAAGAGAGTAATATAGTTTTATTGCCACATTTTTTAATATTTTTATTTAACATGATTAAAGAAAAATAATGTGGGAAATTGCGGCTTTTCTTGTACTAGTATAGACAATTGTTTATGCAAGCAACATGATAGTAAGACATTAATTATTATTCAATTCTCCTTGTCTGCTCTGCAAGCAGCAATTAAAGTAATTAGGCTAGTCATAGTGGGAGTAATATAAGTACTAACATAGATGCCACATAAGTAAACAAGATGATGTGTCATGTAATTAAAGAGGAGAGAGACAAATAAAGTAACATAATATGTTACCATCATATAGCGGTTCCCAATACAAAATCTGTCTACAAAGCAATAAATGAAGATATGTATGTGTACACCTATGACACTTCTCACTATAAAGATAGTAATATAGACTAGTAACATATGTATATTATTAGTTATTCCACACTATGACTAGCCTTATTCTGCAGCTCCATTCGCATCTCAAACTGGGTATATCCTCCTCAAAGAAAATGACATCTCAAGCAAGCAGAGAAAGGTGTAAACGAGCGCGCATGCCCCTACACAAGACAAGACCCTCGTCGACGGTGCATACGCTAGATTGCTGGAATATATAAGAGGCCGCGGAGGGAGGTGGAGCCATGGCACATCGGCGGTTCAAGTGTTAGGGACGCCCGGGGCAACTTGCAGGGTCATGCGGTGCAGCGTAAGTGTCGATTCCCACTAGTAGAAAACTGGCATTTTGTCCCGGTTTGTAAGGGCTTTTAGTCCCGGTTCCCGAACCGGGACTAAAGGGTCGTTACTAATACCCTCACCCTTTAGTCCCGGTTCAAAGCAGAACCGGGACAGATGGGCCTCCACGTGGCCTGCGCGCCGAGTCCAGGCGGGAGGGCCTTTGGTCCCGGTTAGTGGCACCAACCGGGACCAATAGACCTTCACGCGTCAGCATTTCTGTGGCTGGGGTTTTTGGTTTTTTTTTGAAAGGGAGGGGGGGTTGGGGGTTAATTTAGGTATTTCATATATTGTGTTAGATAGCTAATTAATAGAGAGAAGTGTCCTTTCTTATGTCCATGCTTGGTCGACGCTACGTACTATACATACGTATAGAGAGGACTAGGCACGCTAACTAGTTAGTAAGAAAATGAAGGAAACAGAAGATCGTCATGAACATATATGCATACAGAGAGAAGTGATATCGACCACCTCTCCTTCTCCGAGAGATTGGTCGAACAACAAGTTCTCGTATATCTATCGTCCGACACTACCGGCTACATATATACAATAATTATCTTTTAGAAATATAATCTCTTAAATTATGGACGCATGGTCCACATAGTATTCTCCGTCTTCAGCGATCACGTGGTCAAGAAAGAATGCCGCCAATTCCTCTTGAATTGCTCGCATGCGATCTGGTCCTAGGAGTTCATTCCGCTGCCGAAACATCTAATTTAAAGAAGGGGGTCAATACATATATACATACATACATATATATATATATATATATATATATATATATATATATATATATATATATATATATATGAATGAATGAATGAAACTCAACACAAATGATGGTAATAAACAAAAATTGTGAATATTATTTCTTACGCACTTCATATTGTTTCTCAGAGTACCCGCCCCGCTCACAGATCGTGTGGCGGATGGACTCGCAGACGTAGTATCCACAGAAATCATTCCCTTATTCCTGCCACAACCAGTTTACAAGAAATAGAGGTCAATCAAACAGATAAGCAAGAATGCCAAATGGTATTGATGAAACTAGCGCTTGAATCAATAGCTAGGAGACGCGCGGAACATGGTACTATAGTACTTACTTTCGGGTATCTAAATTCCAGCTCCTTCGGGAGTCCCGGGGATTTTGTGCTGAATTTTCTCCAAACACTGCCAGACAAAAGAAAACAATTACTTGATATCAGGAAATGAACAAATTTGCTGATATGGTGGATAATGATCGATTTAACTTACTTCTTGAGGATTTCAGTCATGTCCGCATACTCCTGGGGATCTTTTCGTCTCGAGTCCAAGACAGTTACTACTCCCTTCTCAAGCCTAATCTCCAGAAGAATATAGTGGAAACTGCGCACACATGCATAACTCATCAATTACATTACTATAACCTGGACTAATATATAAGGGAAACCGAATATGCACAAGACAACACTCACTTGAAGTTGTAAGGAAAGAGTATTTTATCTTTGTGTTCATTTATTTTGAATGATCGTAGCAAGTTGGCCTCGGTTTCTGCGGCATGATCTTTAACCTGAACTGCATCTATGAGATTTGTGTTAATGAACCCAATATCACCGATTTGTCTTTTCTTCAATTCGGCGATCTTCAATCTGCATAATATAGTGAGGATAATTATTAATACATGCAATGAAAGAGCTAAGCTATATAGAGAAACTTAATGACAGAAGTAGTAGTACTTACAGACAGTAGCAGGTGACCGTTGCTTTATCGAGGGCCAATTGATTGAAAAACTGATAGAACTCCTCAAATGGAACATGCAACAGTTCAATTCCAACGAGGTCATGCTCCGGTTTAACTCTCATATACAAAGTATTCCTCCCCCAGACTCTCTGCAGGTTTTCATGTACCAATCATGCAATCTTCGCATCATCGTTGTTATAGATCTTTCATCTTTGACGAGAGGCTTCCCGTACTCGTATCTGTGTATCTGCACGTCCAGGAAATCATAATCTACATCGTCGGGCAGGTAATCGTCAAGATTGTTATAACCGGGCGCCATCCTCGGATTGACGCTAGGCACCTTGAGCGGGGGGCACGATTGCTTTGCTTGTTCGCCGAGCTGGGCAATTTGTTTCCCAGCTACTCGTCGTTCTTTCAGCCTTTGATCACTGACTATACTTCCCAACCGCGACGCTTCGGCCCATGTCTTTGCAATAATGCGCTCATAGTTGCCTTTCGGCGGAGACTTGGGTGGTTTTGCCAGGGCAGCCAGAGTGCGCTTCACTTTCACCGGATCTACCTTCTCCTTCGGAGGTGGATGTCTCCGTGCTTTCAACCCTTGAAACCAGTCATCCTTCTCGGTTCGCGCGATCCTCGTGTTCTCCTCCAGGGTCATCTCGTATGGTAACTTCTCTGGAGTCTTCAGAGAAGGACCGAATCTGTATTTTCTCCCGCCTCTAGCTGTACTGCTAGACGCCGGCAGAGCAGACGGAGCGGCAGTCTTCTGGACTTGCTTACGAGGCGGAGGAGAAGGACTACGACGTGCCGGAGCTGCTGCCGGAGCGGCGGCGGGTCTCTTCCGCCCTTGCTGACGAGGCAGAGAAGGAGTAGGATGGCTGCTCGGGCGCGCTGACGCAGGCGGAAAAGGAGGCGGAGTGCCGCCACGCGCCGGAGAAGGAGCCAGCCGAGGGCCCTGATCGTCACTCACCGGAGGAGGAGGCGGTGGAGGAGGCGGAGTGCCCTGACTCGCCGGAGGAGGAGGAGGAGGAGGCGGAGGCGTCCAGTTTGGAAGCTTGATGAGCTCTTTCCGCCATAGGCATGGAGTCTTCAGAGCAGAACCCAGCCGAGTCTCCCATTCTCCGGTAGGGTGCTCAAGCGGGAGGTCCTCAAATCCCTCCGTTATTTCATCCACCATCACCTTAGCATATCCTTCTGGAATCGGCTGGCAGTGAAAAGTTGCGTCGGGTTCATTAGGAAAAACAGAGGCAACAGCCGCCTTGACCTTCATATTCATCCATTGCGTCATAAGATGGCAAATTTGAGCCTCCGTGATAGCATCCACGGGATAGCTGGCAAGAGCCGTCAAGACAAGCTCCGGCTGAAGCAGCTCGGTGGAAGCCACCCTGCTTCTCCGCTGAGATGGCGGGGTAGCTTTAGGGGAAGCTTCGGCAGTTCGTTTGTTGCGATTTGCTTCTTATTCCTCTATCCCGAGTACCCTTTCTTTAAGCGCTTGCAGTTCGGACTGCTGCACTTTCTTCCTCCTCTCCTGGCTTTTGTAACCGCCTGCGTCCGGAAACCCAGCCTTCCACGGAATGCAGCTTGGCATGCCTCGTGTCCGTCCAGGGTGCTCAGGATTTCCGAGGGCCTTTGTGAGCTCGTCGTTCTCTCTATCTGGAAGGAACGTCCCTTTCTGCGCTGAAGCGATATAGTACCGAAGCTTCTTCAAGGGTATGTCAAGTTGCTCATCCGTCCAAATGCACTTCCCTGTTACAGGGTCCAAGGTTCCGCTAGCCCCGAAGAACCAAGTCCCGCAACGGTCTGGCCAGCTCATTGTCTCTGGTTCGATCCCTTTTGCAAGAAGATCATTCTCAGCCTTGGCCCACTTAGGCCGGGCTACGAGGTAGCCACCTGACCCCGTGCGATGGTGAAGCTTCTTCTTCGCAGCATTTTTCTTGTTTGTCGCCGACATCTGCTTACTCTTTTCCGATGTCTTGTAGGCCACAAATGCAGGCCAGTCATCTCTGATCTTCTCATATATGCCCTTGAATTCTGGTGTCTCTTTTTTCTCGACAAACCTATTTAGGTCATTCTTCCACCTCCTGAATAGGTCTGCCATCCTCTTAAGAGCAAAAGACTTGATTAATTGCTCTTTAACTGGCTTCTCCGGATCATCCTCTGGCGGTAGGGTGAAATTTGTCTTCAACTCCGTCCAAAGATCATTTTTCTGCATATCATTGACGTAAGACACCTCAGGGTCTTCTGTAGCCGGCTTGAACCATTGGTGGATGCTGATCGGGATCTTGTCCCTAACCAGAACCCCGCACTGAGCAACAAATGCCTTCTTTGTTCGGATGGGTTCAATAGGTTGGCCGTCGGGCGCAATTGCTATGATCTCAAACCTTTCATCCGAGCTCAACTTTTTCTTCGGGCCTCGTCTCTTTACCTCAGTTGTGCTCGATCCGGAGGGCTAGAAAAAAGAGCAAAGACTTAATTAATATGTGTACATACCAAAACAATGAATGCATCAATTAGTTAGTCTGCACAGGCTTAACTAATATATATACCTGGCCGGACTCGGTTCGGTCACCGGAGCCGTCATCACGGTCTCCTTCTTGCACCAGCATTGGGTCACCGGAGCCGTCCTCACGTTCTTCTTCTTGCACCGGCATTAGGTCACCAGAGCCAGCTTCTTCACCCTCTCCTTCCAGAGTACCATTGGTGTCGTTGAGATACAACAAGACGGCATCACTTCCTTCTGCAATTATGTCCCTCAACATCGCTTTGTTTGCTTCGTCTCGGGTGGTGTCCATAGTTTCTACAAATATTTACAACATGGCAATTATTATTCGAACATGACAAATGGATATATTAGTGGAAAACGTAGAACTAGCTAGCTAATCATAGTAAGAAATCATATATATTAATTAGTGGCCTCGACGCTGCTTCTCTAGGGTTTGGGGTGGCCTCGACAATGCTTCAAGGGTTTGGGGTGGCCTCGAGAGAGTTTGTCGGGTAGGGGCGCGGCGGGAGGGGGTAGGAGACCGACATCATTTTTTTCTAGGGTTTGGGTGTCCTCGAGAGTTTTTGGTCGAGCGAGAGGGTCGGGGGGTGCTCCCGCAGTATAAGTTATTATCACAGTCGAGAGGGGGTATATATATCGACCGCCCCTCATGTCGAAGTTATCCGAGGGGTATATCGACCCCCCCCCTCGTGTTGAAGTTATCGGGAGAGGGAATAGAGAGGAGAAGAAGAAAGGAATAGAGGAGAAGATCGAAGAAAAAAAAGAAGAAAAAAAAGAGGAGAAGAAGAAAGGAATAGAGGAGAAGAAGAAAAAATAGAAATTTTTTTTCTTCTTCTCCTCTATTCCTTTCTTCTTCTCCTCTTCTTTTTCTTCTTTTTTCCTCTTCTTATTTATTTCTCCTCTTCTTCCTCTCCTCTTCTTCTCCTTTCTTCCTCTTCTTATTTTTGTTTTTCCTCTCCTTTTCTTTCTTCTTCCTTTCCTAGCTAGATATATAAAACTTTTCTAAAAATGTAACTTTTGCATATATAAAACTTTTCCATGGATCATCATTTCTCATATATATCCATCTATAGCCACATACATATATAAATGGAAAAAATGCTATGAACAAAAATACATATATACTTGGTAAATATTCTATGAAACATCGTTTCTCATATATATCAATGCATACATCCATGGATCATCATTGCTCATATATCCATAGTCATATATAAAAAATTTCTGCCTATGAACAAAAAACTTTCTATGAACAAAAAAATTCAGAAATTCTTAGCATTTCTATAAAAAATCAGAAATTTCAGAAAAGTTTGCTGCTGCTCCACTCGATCCTTCTCCTCTCCTCTCCTTCTCCTCTCCTTCTGCTCTTCAATGCGTCGGGGCCGGCGGCGACCATGGAGCAGGGGCAGAGAGCAAGGGCCACACTCGATCGGGACCATGCATGCATGGGAAAGGGGGGCTCACTTCGAGGGGGGCGGCGATCACTACAAGAAATATGTCAACTTATGACCTTCTGTCAGTGACCCTCGAAGAATTGGTCATAAATTTATGACCATTTTAGACCAATTGGTCAAAAGCTGTTCAGGGGGCTCCAAACCCTAAACCATTGCGACCATTTTGGTCAGAAAGGTCATAATTTCCTTACACGAAATGGTCACAAAGCAAACAGTGCTAGTCCGCTGCCTTATTTCTAGTTGTTAATGACCAATATAGATGGTCATAGCCTTGTAGATTGTGGTGGGTTGTGATGACTAGGCGCCATCTCATCCGTTTTGCCTATGTGTCATGTCCATGTGGCAGTTTTTGCCCTAGGTTGTGAAGCAACCTATATTTCTATCATTTCCAAAATTCCCAAAAAAATCTCATAAATTCTTTGGGGCATATCTTCATCAAATGTGTAAAAATCCTTCCTTGCCTAGTTCAAAACTAATTCAACAATATTCATTTTCCTATTCTGTTCACAACAACACTTTATGAAGGAAGTGCTATTTATATATTCTTGATTGCCCTCGGAATTTTTGGGCACTCTTTCCTATCCAAATCATTACCGCATGACAAAATTCAGCTCCATTTGCCTAGCAAATCTTCTTTGGCAAATTTCCAAAGTTTTTGTCCACCTAGAAGCATTGTGAAGGAAGTACCTTTTTTATATCTCTAAATGACATGAAATTTATACAGTTCCTTCATATGCCCAAATTATCACCCTCCTCCAAATTGCAGCTCGGTCAAATCATCTATGTGAGCCCAGGTACAATTTATATTTTATGGCCAAATTGGCACATTGCAAAACAAGTGTTATATAGACCCCTCCTATTACCCTCAAACTTTTTGGGCACTCTTCCATACCCAAATCATTGCCACATGATAATATTCAGCTCAATTTTCCTAGTAAATCTTTCTCGGGAAATTTCCAAAGTTTCTACCTCGAGAGAAGCTTTGTGAAGTAAGTACTAGCTAGGCTTACCCAAATGATCTGAAAATTTACCAGCGCGTGACCATTCCTAAGTAACTTACCTACACCAATTTTGAGCTCATTTCATTCATCCAATTTCTCTCACTAGTTTTCCCAAGTTTCTGTCCATAGAAGAGCATTGTGAAGGAAGTACTACTTTGGCATGTCCAAATGGTATCAATTTTCTACAGTGCTTTCCTACGTCCAAATAACCATCCTCCACAAAATTTCAGCTCACTCCATTCATTATTTTGAGCCCAGCTTCAACATTCATATTTGTGTCCAGCGTGGTACTTTGCAAAGAAAGTACCACCTAGGATCCTCCTTTTGAGCTCAAAATTTGTGAAGACATTCTACTTAGTAGATGATCATCCTCAGCCAAAACTCACGCCCATTGGCCATGTGCATTTCCCGTACCGCTAATCAAACACTTGGCTGCTAATTCATGTTTGAGCATCGATCGGTCTCCTCGTGAGAATCTTATGTTGTAATTTTCTTCCTAGCACCTGCATGGGGAGTGCCCAACCCACTAGACATGCCTAGGCCACCCAGAACACATGGCGACATTACGGTCACGCGGTGACCACGCGACGGGCATGCGAGTTTACGCGCTCTAGAGTTGGGGCCCTCGGCCACCGCCCAAACAACGACGTATCGCCACCAAACCATGTATTTATGATTAAATAGGTCCTTATGTAACTAGAAATGATTTTTGGAAAAAATAAATAGCAAACTATGAGGCAGCTGCAGTTCAAATTTGACCCGCTTCCAACTGAATCGGCAGAAATTTGTCTTTTCACGAGATGTGGATCAAAAAATTTTACACCCAACCATTTTGTCAATTGTGCATTAAATATGTCCTAGTATTTTATAAAAATGATTTGGTCCAATTTTGCAACAATTATTTGGTAGTTTCTTCACAAAAAAACCTCCTTTCGGGCACTCGGAAAATGGAAAATGGTTTTTTCGTCCAACGAAAATGAAAACTTCCTTAGGCAACATTGTTTTTCATTCCAATATGCACCCTTGTGCACAATATGAGATCATTTGAACAAACTATGCCATGAATGTGGCCATAAGATTGATCATTTGGCTTGAAAGCCATTGATCTTCACGCATGATAGCTCATTTCTGAGAACACTTTTTTAAAATAATTGCCATATTACAAGTTTGTTATTTTTCCTAGGAACTTGGCCACATATAATGACACAATGCGAAGGTTTCCCAATTTTTTGATTTTTTTAAATTTTTTATGCCCGTTTCAAAATGCGGTCAAAACGGCGGGAATGACCGTTCCTAGCTAGTGGTTGAATCTTGGAATTTTTTTGGTGTTTCTCTGATTAAATAGATACTTATGTATCTAGAAATGATTTTTGTAAAAAATGAAGAGCAAACTATGAGGTAGCTACAGTTCAAATTTGACCCGCTTCCAATTGAATCAGCGGGAATTTGTCTTTTTCACCAAAGGTGGATCAAATCTTTTGACACCCAACCATTTTGTCAATTGTGCATCAAATATGGCCTAGTTTTTTATAAAAATAATTTGGTCCAATTTTGCAATAATTATTTGGTAGTTCCTTCACAAAAAAACCTCCTTTCGGGCACTCGAAAAATGGAAAATGTATTTTCCGTGCAAATAAAATGAAAACTCCCTTAGGAAACATTGTTTGGAATTCCAAGATGCACCCTTGTGCATAATATGAGATCATTTGAACAAACTATGCCAAGAATGTGGCCATAAGATTGATCATTTGGCTTGAAAGCCATGAATCTTCACGCATGATAGCTCATTTCTGAGAACACTTTTTTAAAATAATTGTCGTATTACAAGTTTGTTATTTTTCCTAGGAACTTGGCCACATATAATGACACAATGCGAAGGTTTCCCAATTTTTTGATTTTTTTTGAATTTTTTATGCCCGTTTCAAAATGCGATCAAAACGGCGGGAATGACCGTTCCTAGCTAGTGGTTGAATCTTGGAATTTTTTTTGGTGTTTCTCTGATTAAATAGATACTTATGTACCTAGAAATGATTTTTTGAAAAAATAAAGAGCAAACTATGAGGTAGCTGCAGTTCAAATTTGACCTGTTTCCTACTGAATCAGCGGGAATTTGTCTTTTTCACCAGAGGTGGATCAAATCTTTTTACACCCAACCATTTGGTCAATTGTGCATTAAATATGGCCTAGTATTTTAGAAAAATGATTTGGTCCAATTTTGCAATAATTATTTGGTAGGTTCTTCACAGAAAAACCTCATTTCGGGCACTCAAAAAATGGAAAATGTCTCTTTTGTGCAATGAAAGTGAAAACTCCCCATATCAACATTGTTTGTCATCACAAGATACACACATGTGTACAATATTAATTTATCTTAACAAACTATACGTAGTTAATATGTTGAATGTTTGCCCTAAATAAGAGGATAAAAACTATAAGAGAATATAAGCTGAATTCTGATTGGTGGAATCCGTTGTGGCATGGATCGATGACGTGGCAAACATCCATCCATCCGCCCATCCATACATCCATCCATCCGCCCATCCAACCCACTGCAGCCTCTCTCTCTCTCACGCGCGTGAACCCTAGACGATCCAGATCCCTCCCCACCTCCATTCCTCTGCCCCGATCCAGATCCCTCCGCCGCCGCCCCGTCCTCCTCTCCCCTCGCCTCCGCCACCCACCTCTCCCCTCGTCGCCGGTCTGCAGCTCTATCGCCGGCGGCCATGGCGCGCCTCTTCCCCGTCCCAGATCAGATCCAGCACGCCCCCAACCGCATCCACAGCCCACACCACCGCAGCTCCCAATCCCTCCCACGCAGCCGCCGTCGATGCCTCCTGGACAGCCACCTTGACGGGATGACGTTGGCGACTAGGACGTCTTCCTCCCCCAGCGATGGCGACGTTCTTCACCATCGTTGTGGTCGGGCTGCGGCGACCAGCAGAGGAACTCCTCCGGCAGAGGGGGAGTCCTCCCTTGCTTCCTTGTCCACCACGAAGCACACACAGGCAGGGGAGGAGCCGCGGCGTCCAACCTCCACCGCCGCTCGAAGCCGGCAAATCATCTGACGTGTGAGTGCCTTCTCTCCTTCTCCCTCCTCTGCTTCTTCCTTCTTCCCCCGAACTGATGTGTGATGTGCACGCAGATGCAGTTGAAGGGGCCAAGCCATGGAGAGGCTGCAGGGCGTGGGAGCCGGTGTCTTCCGCCAGAGCTGGGTCTCCTTGCCGGCGACCTTGCCATCACTAGCCTATCTGCAGGTATGATAGCTCCTCCTCCCCCTCTCTTCAAGGAGAGGTGCAGATCTGGAGATTAGCCAATGAGATATAGTTGCTTAATTTGCAGCTTTTTTGGTACAGTTTTGCAGGGATGGACATATGGATTGAATGGTACCCTCCTGAAATCTACACAGATGTCAGGTACCAAGAACTTAAATAAGAATGTCCCAACTCCTTTTTTCTTTGATTTCTTTTTGCTGAGATCCGCTTGATGTTCATACTTCAACATTACCAGAGTTTAATGTACTATCTAGCACATGTGTATGTGATGAAAGGAAATTATTGATTACTAAATATACATAGCTGCATGTATAGGTATATCTAATTGGATTGTTGACTTAACTTGTGCAGATCTGAGAAAGAAGAAATAGGGCAAAGAAAATCAGGTGCTCCTCTATCTCTCTCTCATTCACATTTTAGTTTCCTAATATGTGGATTTTCTAAACATGATGTGTGCAGATCGGAGAAAGAAGAGATGGAGAACAATTTTAACTGAAGAGTTGAAGAAGACTAAGGTGAATTTTAACCATCTTTCAAACCCAATTAAGTTTGCACTAGCATTTTGATAATATGATTTGTGTTGATGCAAGCACGAGTCCCCCTGAAGTGCTTGACCACCGGCCGGTTGCAGTGGAGGTCAGCATCACCTAGCTGTGGCCATCCTGGGCGCCGAGAGAATTAGCTGAAAAATCTTGCTGAGATCCAGGTCACGGGTCATCCCCATTCAGGTAAGCTTGCTATCTTATCGTTAGATTGCTTGACGGAACTAGGAAAACATTTTGTGTAATCTTGCCTTTCATTTGTGTTTTTCTTTGGTTTTTTTTGAAAGCTTCTTTGATGAATTACCCATATGTGGGGACATTGCAGGTGGCTATGAAACTTGTTCCTAATGAAGATAAATTCGTGGAGGTGGCTAGGGGAACATGAGGAGCAAGTTTAGCCTAGCAGGTGCTTCTCTGGTTCGATGGTTTCCAACAAGGGAGCGATATCCATGCTCTACATCAAGGTCGTAGTGCTTTCTTCATGGGTTCGGCCTTTTCCATTAAGGTGAGGAATGTATATTTCTGTTCTATCTAATGTCTCTTGCTCCTGCTTCAGTATCGATGATCTCTCTGGACTAATTGTTTGACAATGGCTGTCATGTACTCCCCCCGTTCCTATATATAAGTCTTTTTATAGATTCCAATGCGAACTACAAAGACGAAACTGACTTTTCTAATTTGTTCTACACAGATGTTTTCAATCGCTATTTGCTATAGATACTTTTTTGGTTGCATAGGCATACATGGTTCCGTGAGGAGATTACCTACACTGTTCTGTTTTATAGATGCCTAATTAGCTGGGAAGTCATATATGGTCGTATTAGTAGTTTTTTGAGTTGTGCGTTTACGCATTTTCCTTGGGAATGTTTGTATGTGTGATCACTTGCTTGCTCTAAGTTTTTTACTCCACACCGGGTGATCAATTAGTGTTTGCAATTAGTTTGGCATATATTATCACGTAAAGCCTGTCAGTGAAATAGGGTTATACAAAAACTATCTGTGAATAATAATAATAATAATAATAATAATAATAATAATAATAATATCTAAGTGGATCCTTGCAATTCTGCTTTACTACCATAAAATATCCTAGCCGGGTCTGCAAGATTGCGCCCTCTTTTTACTGAGGGCTTGAAAGTGGTAGAGAAGATGAAAAGAAGAAGCATATCTCCCTTTTTTGTGCTTCTGCCCGCGCCCTGTATATGATGTTGCAGATCAAAATAAAGATGTTTTCGATCGGATAAGAAAAGGCAAGGAGTTGTCCGAGTCAGTATGTAGTAATGGGCATCCATGTTTTCTTATACCGGTGATTCTGAAGCAGTTAAATTGATATGATCGCTTCACTCCTCTCCTATACTCCTTTAGTCTATTTATTCCTAGACCATATGTTTTTCTTTTGTTAAAACCTTGAAGTTTTAAGATGTTAGGGTAAATTCTCTCACAAATTATATGTCGTGTTCCTTAAAAATAGTGTACTACTACGTTAGTGGATCACTTGTTTAAGTTCTAGCAGTACCAAGTGTCTCCTAACAACATGTCCACACTAATT
>NC_057809.1:27144129-27156750 GCF_018294505.1 Triticum aestivum
CATGTCTGAGCCATTTGATCCTGGATGAAGGCCCAGATTCTTGTGGGTGGATCAGAAAACATGTGTACTACATTAAGTTTTTATTTTGTCATCTACGATTTAGCAAACGCATTTGAATTGCATTCTTAATTGTTCAATACATACATTTTTTTGACAATTTACTGTAGAGCAACAGCCCCAGAGTCTTTTTATTCCAGAAATTTTCGCCGAGGCCTGTTTAAATCCGCTCCCGCCAGGAGTCGAACCCAAGACCTGGGGTGCTACTAAGATCACTGCAACTACTAGGCTACAGGCCCGTTCGCTGTTCAATACATACATGATCAGGATTAGAGAACATAGTTCTCCTATTTCTTTCCTTGTAATGTAAACTATATTTTTTCCTTGTATTTGTAGATGCATGATGCTCTGACAAGCAGAAACATCAGGACTACAAACAGATAGAAGAAGCTTTTATCAATGTCCCCCCTTTCTAACAATTGAGAGAATTTCTATGGAAGATAAATTTAACTCTGTTTTTGATCATGAATCCTTACGTGTCTGTGCTCAACTGAATCATGTTTGCCTGGTGTGATCTCTCCCAGAACAAGAATCTTCATGTGCAAGAAGTAGTATAACTGGCGGGAAATGCTATAGCTTTTTTTGTTATGTACCATCAAGATAGTATGGCTTATCATTTTAAATAGCAATGCCTGATGAGTGCTGATCATATTAATCCTTAATACTCTATCTTGCTGGCCGTGTACTAAAAATGGCACTTCCATGTCTAATGAAGATATGTGTGCTTGTGATATGCTCAATCTGGGCAGTCTGATGTTTACTTATGCTTTATAAATACGAGGGAGTGAGGGGAAAGAGCTATAGAATAATACACCCTGCTATCACTCCTAATTTTGCGACTTATTTCCATATGTTTTATTTTCAGTTTACATATTTTAATGTACACTCTTTCAATACATGGCTTACACTCGGCCTTTGCGCCATTGGCGCAACGGGTCATCTAGTGTACTTAATGGCTCACCACACCCCCTGATTACATGGTGCTTTTTCTGGCAGCAACAATGCAGGGGTGATGGCAACACCTTTCTCCCTCAAAGGATGGCAAGATTGCAACCAACCATGTCGGTATGGCTACAAACTCACATCTACCTTTTACTAGCTAATGATGAACCATTTACATACCCCGATACATCTCTTCAACAGGGAAATAGATAAATCCTTCACTTGTTATTGTGTCATCTGCTGATTACTTCTTCTATTAATCGCCTAGTGCTCTTGTTAGTGAGATTCATCTTGTATTTTCTTTGCAAAGCACGGAATGGTTTTGAGTAGTTGATCATTGCTTGATGGAACCTTCATGTCGTTAGCTTGCACTACAGTAACCAGATGCAATCCATTTTTATTAAATGCATTCTGGTTAGGATTTTGTTGTGGCTGTTCTGTTTCCTATAGATCTAGATCTGGTCACTACTGAAATTTCATTCTAGGACTTCATCATGTGATTATTAGTTATTTTTAACCAATGCTATTCCTAGCATGTGTACACTCTAATCTCTAATGATGTTTGTCTTTGTGTTCAGGAGCTCGAGGTCTACAAAATTTGAAGATCGAAACCATATAGCTCTACTCAGCAAAGAGCCGTCTCTTCTGTTTGATTGTAATAGAATGTAAATATTGCAATATTGTAATAGTAGGCATATCTGGGTTGTAATAACTATGTACAGATTGTAGTAGACTTAGTGTTATTTGACGTACTACATCTGTACTGTTTCGTTTGAAATAATGATTATGTATGTGATTTGAAAATGTGTGGAATGGAAACCTGACTTGTGGGATCCACTTATGAAAATAATCTAAGCATTTTTTAATTTTTCTGTCAAGTGGGCCGAATGTGTGAGAAGATGACAAGTGGGACCAGCTCCAAAATATAATGGCCCAAACAATGTTAAAAGACCCGGCCCAGAAATAAATAAAAGGATGAAATGGGCTTCGCCTGTGTAACTTACAGAAAAAAATACATTAAAAGGCCGAATTGTTGGGCTAGGCCCATATAGAAAACCGAATTGGACCGGGCTGAATCTTGTGCCACATCAGCTTGCCACGCTGGATGCCTACGTGGCCTGTGGAGGTTGCTAGTGACCAAAATGCCACAGTGGACATATTTTGGTCATAAACGTTTGCGACCATTTCAGAAGAAAGGTCGCTATTGTCAGTTTACGACGGCCAGCTTTTGACCTTATGTTTTTGGTCACAAAAAGGTCACAAATGGAAATTTTTGACCATTCAGTGACCAATAGTGGTGGTCACAAGTTGACATATTTCTTGTAGTGGATGGCAGGAGTCCGGCGACGAGGACGGCGGGCTCGGGGCGGCACGCGGTGACGGGGACGGCGCGCGGCCGGCGACAGGGACGAGGAGGGGTGGGCTCGGGGAGGCACGTACGCAGCGACGGGGACGATGAGGACGGCGGGCTCGGGGATGCCGGCGATGAGGACGTCGCGGGCTCGGGGAGGCGACGACATTGGCGGCGGCGTAGACGGCGAGGTGGAGCAGCCTCACGGCGTCGCCGGCGAGGGAGGGGGGAACTGGCGATGCAAACTGAAAATTTTTCACAAGTGTTTGTTATATAGTCTAAGCTTTAGTCCCGGTTGGTGGCGTAAACCGGGACTAATGCCCCCCTTTAGTCCCGGTTGGTGCCACCAACCGGGACCAAAGGCCTCTTTTCAGCAGCCCAAAGGGCGGGAAGCGGCGACCATTGGTCCCGGTTGGTGGCACCAACCGAGACTAAAGAGGGGCATTGGTCCCGGTTGGTGCCATGAACCGGTACCAATGCACCCCTTTGGTCCCGGTTCATCCCACCAATCGGGACCAATGGTCTTGTGCTGCCCCGCGCCCAAAAGTTTAGTCCCACCTCGCTAGTTGAGAACGCTCGGGAGTGGTTTATAAGCGCTGCTGTGCCCACCCTCTCGAGCTCCTCTCAACTGCAGGCTTTCAGGCCTAATCTGTCACTGCAATGCCTGTGGGCCTACTGGGCCTGCTGCGGGCCTGAATCCTGGCCCATGGTTGGGTTTCTAGTCGTATTTAGGCCGTGGTGGCCCAGTTGGTGGCATTTTTTTTGCTATTTTTTCATTTCTACTTAGAACTAAATACTTATAGTTTTGTAGTGATTTCTTTTTTATTTTATGTCACTAGTTTATGAATAACTTTACAATAAAAATTGATTTTTGAGTCATTGTTTTTCCTGCTATTTAATATTACTATGTTTTATCATTATACTCAATTTGGTAATTTTAGTTAGTCATAACAAATATTATAGGCATTTTTCTTTTGTTTTTTGCTTTATTTTTTTATTCTTTTTGCTTTTAGGTCAGCAAAATTATAAACTTTCTGTTAGTGCCATTAGTTTTAGAAAAATTATAAACTCAAATTTGAATAGTTAAAATTTGAATTCTTTGAAATTTGTGTGAATCACAAGTTTGTGATTAACTTTACTAAAAAAATGAACATAGTTGCACCTATAGAGAAAATTCGACCTAAATTCATAGTTTTCAAATGAACTCTGAAAAAGTTGGCATAGCATGCTCGTCTGTTACAAATTTGGCATGGTATCATCATAATAGTTGTGGGAGAAAGTCTTCACTTTTTCTTCGCTTTTGTCATTTGCTTATTGCGCCGTAACCATGGATAATCTTCATTGTTTATCAGGATACTTGGGTCAGCCTTGACATTGAAGGGAGGAATTTCATGAAACCTTTCATAATCTTCAGACATGTCTTTCTTGCCCTCCACTCCCAGGATATCCCTTTTTCCTGAAAGAACTATGTGGCGCTTTGACTCATCGTATGATGTATTCGTTTCCTTATCTTTTCTTTTTCTCGGTCTGGTAGACATGTCCTTCACATAGATAACCTGTGCCACATCATTGGCTAGGACGAACGGTTCGTCAGTGTATCCAAGATTTTTCAGATCCACTGTTGTCATTCCGTACCGTGGGTCTACATGTACCCCGCCTCCTGACAGATTGACCCATTTGCACTTAAACAAAGGGACCTTAAAATCTTGTCCGTAGTCAAGTTCCCATATGTCCACTATGTAACCATAATATGTGTCCTTTCCCTTTTCGATTGTTGCATCAAAGCGGACACCGCTATTTTGGTTGGTGCTCTTTTGATCTAGGTCAATCGTGTAAAATGTATTCCCATTTATCTCGTATCCTTTGTAAATCAATACAGTCAAAGATGGTCCCCTGGACAACAAGTACAACTCATCACAAACAGTGTTGTCACCTCTGAGACGTGCTTCCAACCAACTGCTGAAAGTCCTAATGTGTTCACATGTAATCCAGTCGTCGCACTGCTCCGGGTGTTTGGAGCGCGGACTGTTCTTGTGTTCATCGACATACGGGGTCACCAAGGTAGAGTTCTGTAGAACTGTGTAGTGTGCTTGAGACCAAGAATGCCCGTCCCTGCATATTATTGAGTCCGCTCCTAGCGTGCCTTTTCCAGTCAGTCTTCCCTCATACCGCGATTTAGGGAGACCTATCTTCTTAAGGCCGGGAATAAAGTCAACACAAAACCCGATGACATCCTCTGTTTGATGGCCCATGGAGATGCTTCCTTCTGGCCTAGCGCGGTTACGGACATATTTCTTTAGGACTCCCATGAACCTCTCAAAGGGGAACATATTGTGTAGAAATACGGGCCCCAGAACAACAATCTCGTCGACTAGATGAACTAGGACATGCGTCATGATATTGAAGAAGGATGGTGGGAATACCAGCTCGAAACTGACAAGACATTGCTGAAGGAAATATGCCCTAGAGGCAATAATAAAGTTATTATTTATTTCCTTATATCATGATAAATGTTTATTATTCATGCTAGAATTGTATTAACCGGAAACATAATACATGTGTGAATACATAGACAAACAGAGTGTCACTAGTATGCCTCTACTTGACTAGCTCGTTAATCAAAGATGGTTAAGTTTCCTAACCATGGACAAAAGAGTTGTTATTTGATTAACGAGGTCACATCATTAGTTGAATGATCTGATTGACATGACCCATTCCATTAGCTTAGCACCCGATCGTTTAGTATGTTGCTATTGCTTTCTTCATGATTTATACATGTTCCTATGACTATGAGATTATGCAACTCCCGATTGCCGGAGGAACACTTTGGGTACTACCAAACGTCACAACATAACTGGGTGATTATAAAGGAGCATTACAGGTGTCTCCAAAGGTAGATGTTGGGTTGGCGTATTTCGAGATTAGGATTTGTCACTCCGATTGTCGGAGAGGTATCTCTAGGCCTTCTCGGTAATGCACATCACTTAAGCCTTGCAAGCATTGCAACTAGTGAGTTAGTTGTGGGATGATGTATTACAGAACGAGTAAAGAGACTTGCCGGTAACGAGATTGAACTAGGTATTGGATACCGACGATCGAATCTCGGGCAAGTAACATACCGATGACAAAGGGAACAACGTATGTTGTTATGCGGTCTGACCGATAAAGATCTTCGTAGAATATGTAGGAGCCAATATGGGCATCCAGGTCCCGCTATTGGTTATTGACCGGAGACATGTCTCGGTCATGTCTACATTGTTCTCGAACCGTAGGGTCCGCACGCTTAACGTTACGATGACAGTTATTATGAGTTTATGCATTTTGATGTACCGAAGGTTGTTTGGAGTCCCGGATGTGATCACGGACATGACGAGGAGTCTCGAAATGGTCGAGACGTAAATATTGATATATTGGAAGCCTATGTTTGGACACCGGAAGTGTTCCGGGTGAAATCGAGGGTCACCGGAACCCCCCGGGAGGCAAATGGGCCTATTGGCCCTCAGTGGAAAAGAGAAAAGGGGCAGCCCATAGCTGGCCGCGCCCCCCCCCCCCCTTCCCCAAGTCCTATTAGGACTAGGAGAAGGGGCCGGCCCCCTCTCTCTCCTTTCCCCCTTGGGAGTCCTAGTTGGAATAGGATTGAGGGGGGGAGTCCTACTCCCGGTAGGAGTAGGACTCCTCCCGCGCCCTCTCCCTAGCCGGCCGAACCCCTTCCCCTGCTCCTTTATATACGGGGGCAGGGGGCACCCCATAGACACACAAGTTGATCATGGTTGATCGTTCCTTAGCCGTGTGCGGTGCCCCCTGCCACCAAATTCCACCTCGATCATACCGTTGTAGTGCTTAGGAGAAGCCCTGCGTCGGTAGTACATCAAGATCGTCACCACGCCGTAGTGCTGACGGAACTCTTCCTTGACGCTTTGCTGGATCGGAGCCCGAGGATCGTCATCGAGCTGAACGTGTGCTAAGAACTCGGAGGTGCCGGAGTAACGGTGCTTGGATCGGTTGGACCGGGAAGAAGAGGTACGACTACTTCCTCTGCGTTGTGTGATCGCTTCCGCAGTCGGTCTGCGTTGGTACGTAGACAACACTCTCCCCCTCGTTGCTATGCATCACCATGATCTTGCGTGTGCGTAGGAAAATTTTCAAAATTACTACGTTCCCCAACAGTGGCATCCGATCCTAGGTTTTTATGGTTTGATGTTATTTGCACGAGTAGAACACAAGTGAGTTGTGGGCGATACAAGTCATACTGCCTACCAGCATGTCATACTTTGGTTCGGCGGTATTGTTGGACGAGACGATCCGGACCAACCTTACACGTACTCTTACGCGAGACCGGTTCCCTCGACGTGCTATGCACACAGATGGCTTGCGGAAGACTGTCTCTCCAACTTTAGTTGAACCAAGTGTGACTACGCCCGGTCCTTGAGAAGGTTAAAACGGAGTCTATTTGACGAACTATCATTGTGGTTTTGATGCGTAGGTGAGATGAGTTCTTACTTAAGCCCGTAGCAGCCACGTAAAACTTGCAACAACAAAGTAGAGGACGTCTAACTTGTTTTTGCAGGGCATGTTGTGATGTGATATGGTCAAGGCATGATGCTGATTTTATTGTATGAGATGATCATGTTTTGTAACCGAGTTATCGGCAACTGGCAGGAGCCATATGGTTGTCGCTTTATTGTATGCAATGCAATCGCGATGTAATGCTTTACTTTATTACTAAGCGGTAGTGATAGTCGTGGAAGCATAAGATTGGCGAGACGACAACGATGCTACGATGGAGATCAAGGTGTCGCGCCGGTGACGATGGTGATCATGACGGTGCTTCGGACATGGAGATCACAAGCACAAGAAGATGATGGCCATGTCATATCACTTATATTGATTGCATGTGATGTTTATCCTTTTATGCATCTTATCTTGCTTTGATTGACGGTAGCATTATAAGATGATCTCTCACTAAATTATCAAGAAGTGTTCTCCCTGAGTATGCACCGTTGCCAAAGTTCGTCGTGCCCAGACACCACGTGATGATCGGGTGTGATAAGCTCTACGTCCATCTACAACGGGTGCAAGCCAGTTTTGCACACGCAGAATACTCAGGTTAAACTTGACGAGCCTAGCATATGCAGATATGGCCTCGGAACACGGATACCAAAAGGTCGAGCATGAATCATATAGTAGATATGATCAACATAGTGATGTTCACCAATGAAACTACTCCATCTCACGTGATGATCGGTTATGGTTTAGTTGATTTGGATCACTTGATCACTTAGAGGATTAGAGGGATGTCTATCTAAGTGGGAGTTCTTAAGCAATATGATTAAATCGAACTTCAATTTATCATGAACTTAGTCCTGGTAGTATTTTGCAAATTATGTTGTAGATCAATAGCTCGCGTTGTTGCTTCCCTGTGTTTATTTTGATATGTTCCTAGAGAAAATTGTGTTGAAAGATGTTAGTAGCAATGATGCGGATTGGATCCGTGATCTGAGGTTTATCCTCATTGCTGCACAGAAGAATTATGTCCTTGATGCACCGCTAGGTGACAGACCTATTGCAGGAGCAGATGCAGGCGTTATGAACGTTTGGCTGGCTCAATATGATGACTACTTGATAGTTTAGTGCACCATGCTTAACAGCTTAGAATCGGGACTTCAAAGACGTTTTGAACGTCATGGACCATATGAGATGTTCCAGGAGTTGAAGTTAATATTTCAAGCAAATACCCGAGTTGAGAGATATGAAGTCTCCAACAAGTTCTATAGCTAAAAGATGGAGGAGAATCGCTCAACTAGTGAGCATGTGCTCAGATTGTCTGGGTACTACAATCTCTTGAATCAAGTGGGAGTTAATTTTCCAGATATGATAGTGATTGACAGAATTCTCTAGTCACCATGACCAAGTTAGTAGAACTTCATGATGAACTATAGTATGCAAGGGATGACGAAAACGACTCCCAAGCTCTTCGTGATGCTGAAATCAACGAAGGTAGAAATCAAGAAAAACATCAAGTGTTGATGGTTGACAAGATCACTAGTTTCAAGAAAAGGTCAAAGGGAAGAAGGGGAACTTCAAGAAGAACGGCAAGCAAGTTGCTGCTCAAGTGAAGAAGCCCAAGTCTAGT
This sequence comes from Triticum aestivum, assembly GCF_018294505.1. Lineage (NCBI taxonomy): Eukaryota > Viridiplantae > Streptophyta > Magnoliopsida > Poales > Poaceae > Triticum > Triticum aestivum. Next base: position 27,152,613 of record NC_057809.1, read on the forward strand.
CCTAAGCCTGAGACTAAGTGCTTCTACTGCAAAGGGACTGGTCACTGAAAGCGGAACTACCCCAAGTGATTGGCGGATAAGAAGGATGGCAAAGTGAACATAAGTATATTTGATATACATGTTATTGAAGTGTACTTTACTAGTGTTTATAGAAACTCCTCAGTATTTGATACTGGTTCAGTTGCTAAGAGTAGTAACTCGAAACGGGAGTGGCAGAATAAACAGAAACTAGTAAAAGTCGAGGTGACGATGTGTGTTGGAAGTAGTTCCAAGATTGATATGATCATCATCGCACTCTCCCTATACTTTCGGGATTAGTGTTGAAACTAAATAAGTGTTATTTGGTGTTTGCATTGAGCATGAATATGATTTGATCATGTTTATTGCAATACGGTTATTCATTTAAGTTAGAGAACAATTGTTGTTCTGTTTACATGAATAAAACCTTATATGGTTACACCCAATGAAAATGGTTCATTGGATCTCGATCGTAGTGATACACATATTCATAATATTGAAACCAAAAGATGCAAAGTTAACAATGATAGTGCAACTTATTTGTGGCACTGCAGTTTAAATCATATTGGTGTAAAGCGCATGGAGAAACTCCATGCTGATGGGCTTTTGGAATCACTTGATTATGAATCACTTGATACTTGCGAACCATGCCTTATGGGCAAGATGACTAAAACGCCGTTCTTCGGAACAATGGAGCGAGCAACAGATTTGTTGGAAATCATACATACTGATGTATGTGGTCCGATGAATATTGAGGCTCGCGATAGGTATCATTATTTTCTGATCTTCACAGATGATTTGAGCAGATATGAGTATATCTACTTGATGAAACATAGGTCTGAAACATTTGAAAAGTTCAAAGAATTACAGAGTGAAGTGGAGAATCATCGTAACAAGAAAATAAGGTTTCTACGATCTGATCGCGGAGACAAATATTTGAGTTATGAGTTTGGTCTTGAATTAAAACAATGTGGAATAGTTTCACAAATTCATGCCACCCGGAACACTACAGCCTAATGGTGTGTCCGAACGTCATAGCCGTACTTTATTAGATATAGTACAAATCTATGATGTTTCTTACCGATTTACCACTATCGTTTTTGAGGTTATGCATTAAAGACAGCTGCATTCACATTAAAAAAAGGGGCACCATCTAAGTCCGTTGAGACGACACAATCTGAACTGTGGTTTAGCAAGAAACCAAAGTTGTCGTTTCTTGAAGTTTGGGGTTGCGATGCTTAAGAGAAAAGGTTTCATCCTGATAAGCTCAAACCCAAATCGGAGAAATATGTCTTCATAGGATACCCAAAGGAGACTGTTGGGTACACCTTCTATCACAGATCCGAAGGCAAGACATTCGTTGCTAAGAATGGATCATTTCTAGAGAAGGAGTTTCTCTCGAAAGAAGTGAGTGGGAGGAAAGTAGAACTTGACGAGGTAACTGTACCTGCTCCCTTATTGGAAAATAGTACATCACAAAAAACTGTTTCTGCGACACCTATACCAATTAGTGAGGAAGCTAATGATGATGATCATGAAGCTTCAGGACAACATACTACTGAACCACGTAGATCAGGCAGGGTGAGATCCGCACCGGAGTGGTACGGTAATCCAGTTCTGGAAGTCATGCTACTAGATCATGATGAACCTACGAACTATGAAGAAGCGATGGTGAGCCCAGATTCCGCAAAGTGGCTTGAGGCCATGAAATCTGAGATGGGATCCATGTATGAGAACAAAGTATGGACTTTGCTTGACTTGCCCGATGATCGGCAAGCAATTGAGAATAAATGGATCTTCAAGAAAAAGACTGACGCTGACGGTAATATTACTGTCTATAAAGCTCGACTTGTCGCAAAAGGTTTTCGACAAGTTCAAGGGGTTGACTACGATGAGACCTTCTCACCCGTAGCGATGCTTAAGTCCGTCAGAATCATGTTAGCAATCGCCGCATTTTATGATTATGAAATATGGCAAATGGATGTCAAAACTGCGTTCCTGAATGGATTTCTGGAAGAAGAGTTGTATATGATGCAACCAGAAGGTTTTGTCGATCCGAAGGGAGCTAACAAAGTGTGCAAACTCCAGCGATCCATTTATGGACTGGTGCAAGCATCTCGGAGTTGGAATAAACGCTTTGATAGTGTGATCAAAGCATTTGGCTTTATACAGACTTTTGGAGAAGCCTGTATTTACAAGAAAGTGAGTGGGAGCACTACAACATTTCTGATAAGTATATGTGAGTGACATATTGTTGATCGGAAATAATGTAGAATTATTCTGTAAAGCATAAAGAAGTGTTTGAAAGGAGTTTTCAAAGAAAGACTTCGATAAAGCTGCTTACATATTGAGCTTCAAGATCTATAGAGATAGATCAAGACGCTTGATAAGTTTTTCAATAAGTACATACCTTGACAAGATTTTGAAGTAGTTCAAAATGGAACAGTCAAAGAAAAAGTTTCTGGCCTGTGTTACAAGGTGTGAAGTTGAGTAAAGACTCAAAGCCCGACCACGGCAGAAGATAGAAAGAGAATGAAAGTCATTCCCTATGCCTCATTCATAGGTTCTATAAAGTATGCCATGCTGTGTACCAGATCTATTGTATACCCTGCACTGATTTGGCAAGGGAGTACAATAGTGATCTAGGAGTAGATCACTGGACAGCGGTCAGAATTATCCTTAGTGAAATAAGGATATGTTTCTCGATTATGGACGTGACAAAAAGGTTCGTCGTAAAGGGTTACGTCGATGCAAGTTTTTGACACTGATCCAGATGAATCAAAAGTCTCAATCTGGATACATATTGAAAGTGGGAGCAATTAGCTAGAGTAGCTCCGTGTAGAGCATTGTAGACATAGAACTTGCAAAATACTTACGGATCTGAATGTGACAGACCCGTTGACTAAAATTATCTCACAAGCAAAACATGATCACACCTTGGTACTCTTTGGGTGTTAATCACATAGAGATGTGAACTAGATTACTGACTCTAGTAAACCATTTGAGTGTTGGTCACATGACGATGTGAACTATGGGTGTTAATCACATGGTGATGTGAACTATTGTTGTTAAATCACATGGCGATGTGAACTAGATTATTGACTCTAGTGCAAGTGGGAGACTGAAGGAAATATGCCCTAGAGGCAATAATAAAGTTATTATTTATTTCCTTATATCATGATAAATGTTTATTATTCATGCTAGAATTGTATTAACTAGAAACATAATACATGTGTGAATACATAGACAAACAGAGTGTCACTAGTATGCCTCTACTTGACTAGCTCGTTAATCAAAGATGGTTAAGTTTCCTAACCATGGACAAAAGAGTTGTTATTTGATTAACGAGGTCACATCATTAGTTGAATGATCTGATTGACATGACCCATTCCATTAGCTTAGCACCCGATCGTTTAGTATGTTGCTATTGCTTTCTTCATGACTTATACATGTTCCTATGACTATGAGATTATGCAACTCCCGTTTGCCGGAGGAACACTTTGGGTACTACCAAACATCACAACGTAACTGGGTGATTATAAAGGAGCATTACAGGTGTCTCCAAAGGTAGATGTTGGGTAGGCGTATTTCGAGATTAGGATTTGTCACTCCGATTGTCAGAGAGGTATCTCTGGGCCCTCTCGGTAATGCACATCACTTAAGTCTTGCAAGCATTGCAACTAATGAGTTAGTTGTGGGATGATGTATTACAGAACGAGTAAAGAGACTTGCCGGTAACGAGATTGAACTAGGTATTGGATACCGACGATCGAATCTCGGGCAAGTAACATACCGATGACAAAGGGAACAACGTATGTTGTTATGCGGTCTGACCGATAAAGATCTTCGTAGAATATGTAGGAGCCAATATGGGCATCCAGGTCCCGCTATTGGTTATTGACCGGAGACATGTCTCGGTCATGTCTACATTGTTCTCGAACCGTAGGGTCCGCACGCTTAACGTTACGATGACAGTTATTATGAGTTTATGCATTTTGATGTACCGAAGGTTGTTCGGAGTCCCGGATGTGATCACGGACATGACGAGGAGTCTCGAAATGGTCGAGACGTAAAGATTGATATATTGGAAGCCTATGTTTGGACACCGGAAGTGTTCCGG
>NC_057809.1:27156787-27160254 GCF_018294505.1 Triticum aestivum
CCCCACTCTCTCCTTTCCCCCTTGGGAGTCCTAGTTGGAATAGGATTGAGGGGGGGAGTCCTACTCCCGGTAGGAGTAGGACTCCTCCCGCGCCCTCTCCCTAGCCGGCCGAACCCCTCCCCCTGCTCCTTTATATACGGGGGCAGGGGTGTAACGCCCTCGATGCGACTATATCTCCCACGTGTCGAGGCACGACTTAGAGGCATAATCGCATTGAAGGCATATGTCGCAAGTGAGGCAATCTTCACACAACCCATGTACATAGATAATATAAAGGGGGAATAATAATTATAGTTGGCTTACACTCGCCACGTCACATCAAAGTACATAAATAACATCCATCATGAAAGACACTCATGGCCTGACTACGGCGCCAAAATAGAAAAGACCCCCAACAAGCGACTAAAACCCTGAATCGAACCCCGAATAGGCACCACTACTGATCATCAGGAAAAGAAACATAGTATCGCTGAGAGTCCTCGTCGTACTCCCACTTCAGCTCGAACGCGCCATCCGGAGGAGTATCATCGGTCCCTGCATCTGGTGTAATAGTAATCTGTGAGCCACACGGACTCAGCAATCTCGCACCCTCGCGATCAAGACTATTTAAGCTTAATAGGTAAGGAAGGGGTAATGTGAGTGGAGCTGCAGCAAGCGACTAGCATATATGGTGGCTAACTTATTCGCAAAAGAGAGCGAGAAGAGAAGGCAAAGCACGAGCGGTAACTAAAATAGAGCAGACTACGCAAACATGACTCCAACGCCGTGTCCACTTCCCGGACTCCGCCGAGAAGAGGCCATCACGGCAACACACGCAGTTGATTCATTTTAATTAATTAAGTTCAAGTTATCTACAACCGGACATTAACAAATTCACATCTGCCCATAACCGCGGGCACGGCTTTCGAAAGATCAATCCCTGCAGGGGGGGTCCCAACTTAGCCCATAACAAGCTCTCACGGTCAACGAAGGAATAGACCTCCACCCAGGACCCACCGATCAGACTCGGTATCCCGGTACAACAAGATGATTCGACAGGTTAAAACAAGACCAGCAACACCGCCCGAATGCGCCGACAAATCCCGATAGGAGCTGCACATATCTCTTTCTCAGGGCACACTCAGATGAGCGCTCCATACAACTAAAACCAAACCTCGGGTTTCCCCGAGGGGGCGCTGCACAGGACTCTAGTTCGGACCAACACTCAGAGGAGCACTGGCCCGTGGGGGCTAAAAAATAAAGATGACCCTCGGGCTCCGAAAACCCAAGGGAAAGAAAAGGGTAGGTGGAAAATGGTAAAACCAATGTTGGGCATTGCTGGAAAAGCTTTAAACAAGGCGAACTACCAAGGGGTTCCCATTATAGCCCAACCGCGTAAGGGACGCAACAATCCGGGAACATAACACCGATATGACGGAAACTAGGGCGGCAAGAGTGGAACAAAACACTAGGCGAGAGGCCGAGCCTTCCACCCTTTACCAAGTATATAGATGAGTAAGGATAACATAGCAATATAATGATATCCCAACAAGTAAATAAGTGTTCCAACAAGGAACGGCTCCAAACTTCACCTGCAACTAGCAGCGCTATAAGAAGGGGATTGAGCAAAGCGGTAACATAGCCAATCAATGGTTTGCTAGGACAAAGGTGGGTTAGAGGCTCAATCATGGCAATTGGGAGGCTGACAAGCACGTGGTAGGCATCGTAGCATTGGCAAAGCAAAAGAGCGAGCAAACTAGCATAGCAAAGATAGTAGTGATTTCAAGGGTGTGATCATCTTGCCTGCACAGTTGTCAGAATTGACTGGATCCTCAAAAGCAAACTCAACGGGCTCCTCGTTAGCGAACTCGTCTCCCGGATCTACCCAACAACACAAACAAGAAACAAGGATACAATCAACCACGTGTAAGGGCAATCAATAAGATGCAAAGATGATATGCTATGCGGGATGCGATACGGGATGCAAGAATGCAACATGTAACAGGAAATGCATGACCCTGGCCGCAACTTGGGAAACCAAGTGTGCCACTAGATAGAGGGGAAGAAATCCCCTGAAAACGATATAAAGATCATGGCAATCGGAGCTACGGTTTAGAAATGGCAAGCGATTTACTAAACGAACCGATCTGCGATTTACAGCAAGTAGGCTCCTAAATGCAACAAAATGAACATGTTACAGCCACCCAACATGAAAACAAATTACATGGCAGTGATGTACTCCTCAAGCTTAACAAATCATCATGACTGAGGCATAGGCAAATTCATCCATTAAGGGCTTCAAATAAGGATGGCAAAACTGAATAAGCAAAACAGATTTCAGACTTAGCGAAATTAACGCTAGTCTGAAATTTCAGACCACGATGCTCTCTTCGGAGCAGCAAAACAACATGAAGGAAAACCTGAACATGGCAAGTAAGAGCATGGCATGGAACTACTCAACAAGATTATCAAAACACCCAAAATGACCTGGGGCCAAAAGGGTTCACAAAATACTCTACCGAGCACACGAACATCGATGAAACACAATCAGTTTTCAGACTTAGTGAAAACTGGGACATGCTGAAATAATAACTCACGGAGGCATGTAAACGAGCTCGATGCTCTCACTACGGTGCAAGTCATGGCAAGGCAAGCATATATCCATTAAGAAGGCACAAAATTCTATCTATGCATGGCAAGAACAATGGCATAGCATGCATGGATCACTAGCAACAACTCCGGCAAAATCGCAAAAGAGTTCACGATCTGCCCAAAACAGCAACTATCCAAAAGTTGAGCTCGATTGAGTCAACCTAGGGTGTTCCAACATAACAAGTATAGAAATGGATGGATTAAGCACAACAAGCATAACAAATCACTCTTACTGATCATCCTCAAAAGAGGCACGGATCACTAGGAAACAAGCCGGACATATAGCATCGTGAACTAAAACGGCTCAGACTTAGTGATTTTCACTAAGTCCCTGAAATCGATAATCTCAGGTAGCCCTCTTCGCAAGCTTGCACAAGACAACACACACATCCTAAAAATACATGGAAGGCACCTCTGGAAAGAAGACAACATGCTTACCAATTCATCCCAAAGGGGCACAGGCATATCATGCACGGATTAAATATGACAAAAATGACAAAAGTGCATGTTGGATTAACGGATCTGCAATTTAACTCAACATGCCTCCTTCCAACAGCATTTTGGGCACCAAGATTACCTCAAATGCAAATGACGCAATGGAATGAAATGATGTACTCGTCGAGGCGAAGATTTTGACATATCATACGCCCAAAACGGAGCTACGGTTGTGGAGATACAAGCAGTCAAAGTAGCAAGAAAATTAGGGTTCGAGGATGAAAAAGTCAACCGAGAGTCTCCCAGATCTAGATCGGCGCGGATTCCGAGGCACGCCGGCGCACTGTAGCCGCCGGAAACATTGTAGCCGCCGGAGCTCGAAGAAGCGGCGGGGTCGCGCG
>NC_057809.1:27160491-27167648 GCF_018294505.1 Triticum aestivum
GGCGCGGGAGCGGGCCGGCGCTGGGCCTGCGGGCCCGCGTCGGTGGGAGGCGGCGGCGATGTGGACCGGGCGGCACTGGCGAATCAGGAAGGGACACGTGGCGGCGCGGGCGACCCGGACATGTCCGCCTCGCGCGGTTTCGTCCGGCGGCGGCGGAAGAGATGGATCTAGGGTTAGGGGTGGTGGAGACCCGAGATTTTGGAATGGGGGTGTATTTATAGGCATAAGTGGGGCTAGGAGAGTCCAAATGAGGTGCGGTTTTCGCCCACACGATCGTGATCGAACGACCGAGACGATGGAGCTGAGTTTGGTGGGTTTTGGGCCAACATGGAGGGGTGTTGGGCTGCACACACACGAGGCCTTTTCGGTCCCTCGATTAACCGTTGGAGTATCAAACGAAGTCCAAATGACCCGAAACTTGACAGGCGGTCTACCGGTAGTAAACCAAGGCCACATGGCTAGTCTCGGTCCAATCCGGAAATGTTTAATCCCCACACGCGAAAGAAAGCTAGAAATGGCCACCGGAGGAGAACGAAGCGCCGGAATGCAAAACGGACAACGGGGAAAATGCTCGAATGCATGAGACGAACATGTATGCGAATGCAATGCACATGACGACATGATATGAGATGCACGAAAAACAAAACAACACATGGAGACAAAGACCCGAACCCGAGAATTAAATATAACTTAATGCCGGAAACGGCAAGAGTTGGAGTACAATTGGGGAAGGTTACATATGGGGCGTTACAACACTCCACCACTACGAAAAGATCTCGTCCCGAGATCTAAGACTGAAAGAACTCCGGGTACTCAGAACGGAGGTGATCCTCGCGTTCCCAGGTGGCTTCACGGTCGGAATGGTGTGACCACTTAACTTTGAGAAACTTGATTGACTTGTTGCAAGTTTTTCGTTCAGTCTCTTCAAGGATTGCAACTGGGTGCTCACGGTAGGAGAGATCTTCTTGGAGCTCAATGTCCTCGAAGTTGACGGTGCGCTCAGGCGTCTTGAAGCACTTACGGAGTTGCGAGACGTGGAACACATCATGAACATTGGCAAAGGTTGCAGGAAGCTCGAGTTGATAGGCGAGGTCGCCTCTCTTGCTGACGATCTTGAAAGGCCCGACGTATCTGGGGGCAAGCTTCCCTTTGATACCGAAGCGACGAGTCCCTTTCATAGGAGAGACGCGAAGGTAGACATGATCTCCGATCTCGAAGGCCAAATCACGGTGCTTGCTGTCGTAGTAGCTCTTCTGACGAGACTGGGCTGCTTTGAGGTTATCACGAATGACCTTGCACATCTCTTCTGCTTCTGTGATCAGGTCATTACCCAGCAGCTGACGTTCACCGGTTTCAGACCAGTTGAGAGGTGTACGGCACTTCCTACCATACAGAATTTCAAACGGGGCCTTGCCGGAACTTGCTTGGAAACTGTTGTTGTACGAGAATTCAGCATAAGGAAGGCGATCCTCCCACTTCATGCCGAAGGAGATAACACAAGCCCTGAGCATATCTTAAAGAATCTGTTTGACACGCTCGACTTGACCGCTTGTTTGAGGGTGGAAAGCAGTGCTGAAGCGAATGTTGGTGCCCATGGCCTTCTGAAAAGAATCCCAAAACTTGGAGGTAAAGATGCTGCCACGGTCTGAAGATATCACTTGAGGAATACCATGCAGAGAGACAATGCGAGAGGTATAGAGCTCCGCCAATTGAGCTGCAGTGATTGACTCTTTGATAGGCAAGAAATGAGCCACTTTGGTCAGCTTGTCGATGACAACGAATATAGCATCATTGCCACGCTTGGACTTAGGAAACCCAGTCACGAAGTCCATTTCAATGTGGTCAAACTTCCATTCTGGAATGGCGAGAGGTTGGAGGAGACCTGCTGGCCTTTGGTGTTCTGCTTTCACTCTTCTGCAGACATCACATTCATTCACGAATTGAGCGATCTCGCGCTTCATTCGAGTCCACCAATAAGTTTGCTTCAGGTCTTGATACATCTTCGTGCTCCCAGGGTGGATGGAGAGGAGAGAGTTGTGAGCCTCATTCATGATCACTTTACGAAGTTCACCTTTGGGCACAACAATTCGATCCTCGAAGAAGAGAGTGTCCTTGTCATCAAGTCGGTAGCACTTGTACTTGGACTGACTCTTTGCAATACCGATCTTGACCTTTTTCACCATAGCATCAAGAAGCTGGGCTTGGCGAATCTGGTCTTCCAAGGTAGGAGAAACTTGAAGGTTGGCGAGGAAACCTTGAGGAACAACTTGCAGATTAAGTTTGCGGAAGGCTTCACAAAGCTCGGGTTGATAAGGCTTGAGAATCAGACTGTTGCAATATGCTTTTCTGCTCAAAGCGTCAGCAATCACATTAGCCTTGCCTGGAGTATACTCGATACTCGGATTGTACTCTTGAATCATTTCGACCCATCGAGTCTGCCTGAGGTTGAGATTAGGCTGAGTGAAGATGTACTTGAGACTTTTGTGATCAGTGAAAATGTCCACTTTCCTTCCCAAGAGAAGATGTCTCCAAGTCAACAATGCGTGCACAACTGCCGCCAACTCAAGATCATGAGTGGGGTAGTTCTTCTCATTTGGCTTCAACTGGCGAGAGGTATAAGCAACAACTTTCTTCTCTTGCATCAGTACTGCACCGAGACCTTGGAGAGAGGCATCAAAAAAGACCTCGTACGGCTTGGTTTCATCAGGCGGAGTTAGAACTGGAGCAGTGATCAATTTCTCTTTCAAAGCGTTGAAAGCAACATCACACTCCGGAGACCAAACGTACTTGACGTGCTTCTGGAGAAGATTTGAGAGAGGCTTCGCGATCTTGGAGAAGTTTTCAACGAATCTTCGGCAATAACTTGCAAGACCGAGGAAGCTTCGGAGTTGCTTCATGTTCTGAGGAGGTGACCAATTAACAATTGCAGACACCTTCTCAGGATCCACGGAAATGCCCTTGGCAGAGATAATATGCCCAAGATAAAGAACCTCATCGAGCCAAAACTCACACTTGGAGAACTTGGCGTAGAATTGATGTTCCCTTAGCTTGTCAAGAACCAAACGCAAGTGTTTGGCATGATCATCCTTGTTCTTCGAGAAAACTAGGATATCATCGAGATAGACCAAAACAAAGTCGTTGGTGTAGGGGTTGAAGATGAAGTTCATCATGCGAGAGAACGTCAGAGGAGCATTGGCGAGGCCAAAAGACATAACTGTGTATTCATATGACCCATAGCTTGTTCTGAACGCCGTCTTTGGAATATCTTGTTCACGAATGCGAATTTGATGATAACCCATACGGAGATCAAGCTTGGAGAATACTTGGGCACCCTTGAGTTGTTCGAATAGCTCATTAATGTTGGGAAGTGGATATTTGTTCTTGATGGTCTTCTTGTTCAATGGACGATAATCAACACAAAGTCGGTCCGTTCCATCCTTCTTCTTCACAAAAAGAACACCACAACCCCATGGAGAAGTACTAGGCCGAATGAGACCCATTCTTTCTTGCACATCGAGCTGTTTCTTCAACTCCTTCAACTCTTCGGGGCCGAGCTTGTAAGGCCGTTTGCACACCGGTTCCGTAGCGGGCTCAAGTTCAATAACGAATTCAACAGGCCGGTTTGGAGGCATGCCTGGGAGTTGTTCAGGGAAGACATCTTGATACTCACAAACAACCGGAATCTGCGAAATAGCATCCAATTCACCCTTCTCATTGAGAGAACAACCGGATGGTATTATCCCGAGAAGCAAAGACAATGACATCTTCAGAAGAATGAGTCAGTTGAATCTGCCTGGCTGCACAATCGAGGTGAGCCTTGTGTTTAGAGAGCCAGTCCATCCCAAGAATAAGATCAATGTCGGAATCGCCAAGAACAATTGGAGAAGAAAGGAACTTGTAGTCGCCCAAAGTGATAGTAACCTCTGGAACGCAGGTGTTAGCTGTCATCTGCTTGCCCGGTGACACAATTTGCAAGGCACTTTGCAGATACTGATAATCACACTCATACTTGGATGCAAAAGGCTTGGAAATGAAGCAATGCGATGCACCTATATCAAAAAGAACTTTTGCAGGAATATCATTAACAGGAAGGTTACCCATGATCACATCTGACGAATCCTCTGCTTGAGCTGCATTCACCATATTGACCTTGGCGTGCTTGGGATTATGCTTGACCACAGCTGTACTTGCCGATCTGACAGGAGGAGGAGGAGGAAGACGCCTCTGGTTGAAACACTTGTTGGCGTAGTGACCCTTCTGTTGGCACTTGTTGCACGTGACCTCTGAGAGCGGACGGTGGTACGGAGCACTCGATCTTGGAGCTTGAGACGAAGTCTTGTTCTGAAAGCCTGGGTTGGGTGGGTGGGACGAACCACTGCCACCTTTGCTCTTCTGCTGATACGGCTGACGGAACGGAGGAGGAGGAAGCCAATACTTCTGCTGCTTGGTCACTTGAGTAGAGGACGAAGACGTAGTGTCTCTGACTCGCTTCCTAGAAGCATCACACCTGAGCTGAGCAGCCTCTTGCTTCAGTGCCATGTTGTAGAACTCACCGTATCTCAGCGGCTCGAAGAGGACAAGAGCGAGCTGAATTTCTTCACGAAGACCACCCCTGAACTGATAGATCATGCTCTTCTCATCAGGAACATCCTGCTTGGCAAAACGGGCGAGCTTCTGGAACAACTTGTTGTAGTCATAGACAGACAAAGAGCCTTGCTTCAGATTGCGGAATTCTTCACGTTTGCTTTCAGTCACACTTTGAGGAATGTGATGAGCTCGAAAATCACGACGGAAATCATCCCAAGTGATCAAACGTCCACCTCTGGAATCCCGGTACTGCTGAAACCACTCTGCGGCCTGATCCTTGAGCTGGAAAGATGCGAACTTGACGAAATCTTCAGGCCTGATGTTGCTACATTCAAAATTCTTGCCCAGATCGACTAACCAATCATCAGCATCGGTAGCCTCAACGCAGTTGCTGAATGTCTTTGGACCATTTGCGAGGAACTGGTTCAGAGTTGCAAACTGGTTCTGGTTGTTGCCTTGATTTCCTTGACTGCTTTGATTCCGCTCTTGGATGATTTGCATGATCAGCTGAGTATTTGCATTAGTAGCAGCCATCACAGCCTGCCATGCTTCCGGAGGAGGCGGAGGTGGCGGAGGATCTTGATTCTGGTTCTGACTGTAGCTCTTAGCGGGAGCCATCCTGAAGAGGTTGACCACCATTAGCACACAAATAGAGAAATATTGAAGGTGAATCCAACGGAATGAAAATTGCAACATAAGTCTTCACATCCGAACAAAATGAACGAATGCACTTCTCTTGAAGTGGTCACATATTCCTAAATTGCGAAGCCATGAAGAATCATGTAGAAGAGGTACATCAACGAGGGATGGGATCAACATATGACGTCGAAGAAGAACGAATACCACAACTCGAAATAAAACCAAGGGTTGGCTTGCGGAATAAGCCGGAACAAACACATGATAGAAATTTCGTCCGAAGTGTTCGTGGTGGGACCTACACGGGCTCGACCGTACAGCACCATCATGTACAAGGCAGTGCACATGACATACGAAGCGTCCCCGAGTCAGCATAGCCAAGGACTCTTTAGGACACAACGAGGCCACTGTAAAATCGACCGTGAATAGGCGAACCACTAGACGTCGAACCCCAATTTCATATCACACATCTGTTGGAGAGATATCCTAAGGCTACTTGAATTCCCACCTATGAAATTCCCGAAACTTTCCGGTTATGCAATCAGGTGTTGAGGATACAGGGGAAGCATAATAACTCACCCAAGCTAGCAAATCCTACATCCAGCTGCATCCATCCTTCAACACATAACCAAGAAACCTTCGGAAACCATCTATCTCAACCTTCGAAAAGCATCCGTTATACAAGTTATGGCGATACTCCCGAACTCCCGCCCCAGTACTGGGTGGCGTCGAGGTTATCTCACCAACGAACTGCATAAAGGAGATTTTCGATGTCGCGCACATATCTCAAGTATGCCAGAATTGCAATGATAGAATTATGATGACAACACCTCAGAGCTCAACTCCCCGGGACACTTCCACTAAACCCCTGACAGGAGGCACCAAGACAGTATTCTCATCATAAGCCATCGGAACAAAACTAAGATACTCGCGTGATCCTAAAAAAAAATTTGTGAAATTTGAGAAGAGAAGAGTCAAAACTCTACGTCAGGATGCCTTACCAGAGCGATGAGGAGACTGGGAAGTAAAAAGAATTCCTAAGCTCTCCGATATATAATTCCTAAGGACTCAAAACATTTTTCTAGACACAACTCGGCTGCTAGAAACGATCAAGCAATGGGGCTCCTAAGGTCGGGGAAGGTTCTGATTACCAACTTGTAACGCCCTCGATGCGACTATATCTCCCACGTGTCGAGGCACGACTTAGAGGCATAATCGCATTGAAGGCATATGTCGCAAGTGAGGCAATCTTCACACAACCCATGTACATAGATAATATAAAGGGGGAATAATAATTATAGTTGGCTTACACTCGCCACGTCACATCAAAGTACATAAATAACATCCATCATGAAAGACACTCATGGCCCGACTACGGCGCCAAAATAGAAAAGACCCCCAACAAGCGACTAAAACCCTGAATCGAACCCCGAATAGGCACCACTACTGATCATCAGGAAAAGAAACATAGTATCGCTGAGAGTCCTCGTCGTACTCCCACTTCAGCTCGAACACGCCATCCGGAGGAGTATCATCGGTCCCTGCATCTGGTGTAATAGTAATCTGTGAGCCACACGGACTCAGCAATCTCGCACCCTCGCGATCAAGACTATTTAAGCTTAATAGGTAAGGAAGGGGTAATGTGAGTGGAGCTGCAGCAAGCGACTAGCATATATGGTGGCTAACTTATTCGCAAAAGAGAGCGAGAAGAGAAGGCAAAGCACGAGCGGTAACTAAAATAGAGCAGACTACGCAAACATGACTCCAACGCCGTGTCCACTTCCCGGACTCCGCCGAGAAGAGGCCATCACGGCAACACACGCAGTTGATTCATTTTAATTAATTAAGTTCAAGTTATCTACAACCGGACATTAACAAATTCCCATCTGCCCATAACCGCGGGCACGGCTTTCGAAAGATCAATCCCTGCAGGG
>NC_057809.1:27169021-27170234 GCF_018294505.1 Triticum aestivum
CGGGATGCAAGAATGCAACATGTAACAGGAAATGCATGACCCTGGCCGCAACTTGGGAAACCAAGTGTGCCACTAGATAGAGGGGAAGAAATCCCCTGAAAACGATATAAAGATCATGGCAATCGGAGCTACGGTTTAGAAATGGCAAGCGATTTACTAAACGAACCGATCTGCGATTTACAGCAAGTAGGCTCCTAAATGCAACAAAATGAACATGTTACAGCCACCCAACATGAAAACAAATTACATGGCAGTGATGTACTCCTCAAGCTTAACAAATCATCATGACTGAGGCATAGGCAAATTCATCCATTAAGGGCTTCAAATAAGGATGGCAAAACTGAATAAGCAAAACAGATTTCAGACTTAGCGAAATTAACGCTAGTCTGAAATTTCAGACCACGATGCTCTCTTCGGAGCAGCAAAACAACATGAAGGAAAACCTGAACATGGCAAGTAAGAGCATGGCATGGAACTACTCAACAAGATTATCAAAACACCCAAAATGACCTGGGGCCAAAAGGGTTCACAAAATACTCTACCGAGCACACGAACATCGATGAAACACAATCAGTTTTCAGACTTAGTGAAAACTGGGACATGCTGAAATAATAACTCACGGAGGCATGTAAACGAGCTCGATGCTCTCACTACGGTGCAAGTCATGGCAAGGCAAGCATATATCCATTAAGAAGGCACAAAATTCTATCTATGCATGGCAAGAACAATGGCATAGCATGCATGGATCACTAGCAACAACTCCGGCAAAATCGCAAAAGAGTTCACGATCTGCCCAAAACAGCAACTATCCAAAAGTTGAGCTCGATTGAGTCAACCTAGGGTGTTCCAACATAACAAGTATAGAAATGGATGGATTAAGCACAACAAGCATAACAAATCACTCTTACTGATCATCCTCAAAAGAGGCACGGATCACTAGGAAACAAGCCGGACATATAGCATCGTGAACTAAAACGGCTCAGACTTAGTGATTTTCACTAAGTCCCTGAAATCGATAATCTCAGGTAGCCCTCTTCGCAAGCTTGCACAAGACAACACACACATCCTAAAAATACATGGAAGGCACCTCTGGAAAGAAGACAACATGCTTACCAATTCATCCCAAAGGGGCACAGGCATATCATGCACGGATTAAATATGACAAAAATGACAAAAGTGCATGTTGGATTAACGGATCTGCAATTTAACTCAA
>NC_057809.1:27170824-27178246 GCF_018294505.1 Triticum aestivum
GGCGCGGGAGCGGGCCGGCGCTGGGCCTGCGGGCCCGCGTCGGTGGGAGGCGGCGGCGATGTGGACCGGGCGGCACTGGCGAATCAGGAAGGGACACGTGGCGGCGCGGGCGACCCGGACATGTCCGCCTCGCGCGGTTTCGTCCGGCGGCGGCGGAAGAGATGGATCTAGGGTTAGGGGTGGTGGAGACCCGAGATTTTGGAATGGGGGTGTATTTATAGGCATAAGTGGGGCTAGGAGAGTCCAAATGAGGTGCGGTTTTCGCCCACACGATCGTGATCGAACGACCGAGACGATGGAGCTGAGTTTGGTGGGTTTTGGGCCAACATGGAGGGGTGTTGGGCAGCACACACACGAGGCCTTTTCGGTCCCTCGGTTAACCGTTGGAGTATCAAACGAAGTCCAAATGACCCGAAACTTGACAGGCGGTCTACCGGTAGTAAACCAAGGCCACATGGAAAGTCTCGGTCCAATCCGAAAATGTTTAATCCCCACACACGAAAGAAAGCTAGAAATGGCCACCGGAGGAGAACGAAGCGCCGGAATGCAAAACGGACAACGGGGAAAATGCTCGAATGCATGAGACGAACATGTATGCGAATGCAATGGACGTGACGACATGATATGAGATGCACGAAAAACAAAACAACACACGGAGACAAAGACCCGAACTCGGGAATTAAATATAACTTAATGCCGGAAACGGAAAGAGTTGGAGTACAATTGGGGAAGGTTACATATGGGGCGTTACAAGGGGGCACCCCAGAGACACACAAGTTGATCATGGTTGATCGTTCCTTAGCCGTGTGCGGTGCCCCCTGCCACCAAATTCCACCTTGATCATACCGTTGTAGTGCTTAGGCGAAGCCCTGCGTCGGTAGTACATCAAGATCATCACCACGCCGTCGTGCTGACGGAACTCTTCCTCGATGCTTTGCTGGATCGGAGCCCGAGGATCGTCATCGAGCTGAACGTGTGCTAAGAACTCGGAGGTGCCGGAGTAACGGTGCTTGGATCGGTTGGATCGGGAAGAAGACGTACGACTACTTCCTCTACGTTGTGTGATCGCTTCCGCAGTCGGTCTGCGTTGGTACGTAGACAACACTCTCCCCCTCGTTGCTATGCATCACCATGATCTTGCGTGTGCGTAGGAAAATTTTCGAAATTACTACGTTCCCCAACAATTGCGCCACATCACTCCTTAGCGTTGGTACCATTTCTGGATCGATCACCTTCTGAGAGATTGCATTGAGAAATGCACATAGCTTCACAATGGCTAATCGAACGTTTTCCGGTAGAAGCCCCCTCAATGCAACCAGAATCAGTTGTGTCATAATCACGTGGCAGTCATGAGACTTTAGGTTCTGGAACTTTTTCTCTGGGATATTTATTATTCCCTTTATATTCGATGAGAAGCCAATCGGGACCTTCATACTGAGCAGGCATTCAAAGAAGATTTCTTTCTCATCTTTCGTAAGAGCGTAGCTGGCAGGACTTTCATACTGCTTCTGAGGCATGTCGTCTTTTTCGTGCAAACGTTGCAGGTCCTCCCGTGCCTCAGGTGTATCTTTTGTCTTTCCATACATGCCCAAGAAGCCTAGCAGGTTCATGCAAAGGTTCTTCGTCACGTGCATCACGTCGATTGAAGAGCGAACCTCTAGGTCTTTCCAATAGGGTAGGTCCCAAAATATAGATTTCTTCTTCTACATGGGTGCATGTCCCTCAGCGTCATTCGGAACAACTACTGCGCCGGGACCCTTTTCAAAGATTACGTGTAAATCATTGACCATAGCAAGTACGTGATCACCGGTACGCATGGCGGGCTTCTTCCGGTGATCTGCCTCGCCTTTGAAATGCTTGCCTTTCTTTCTACATTGATGGTTGGTCGGAAGAAATCGACGATGGCACAGGTACACATTCTTCCTGCATTTGTCTAGGTATATACTTTCAGTGTCATCTAAACAGTGTGTGCATGCGTGGTATCCTTTGTTTGTCTGTCCTGAAAGGTTACTGAGAGCGGGCCAATCGTTGATGGTCACGAACAGCAACGCCTTTAGGTTAAATTCCTCCTGTCCGTGCTCATCCCACGTACGTACACCGTTTTCATTCCACAGCTGTAAAAGTTCTTCAACTAATGGCCTTAGGTACACATCAATGTCGTTGCCGGGTTGCTTAGGGCCTTGGATGAGAATTGGCATCATAATGAACTTCCGCTTCATGCACATCCAAGGAGGAAGGTTATACATACATAGAGTGACCGGCCAGGTGCTGTGATTGTTGCTCTGCTCCCCGAAAGGATTAATGCCAGCCGCGCTTAAAGCAAACCATACGTTCCTTGGGTCCTTTGCAAACTCATCCCAGTACTTTCTCATGATTTTTCTCCATTGCGACCCGTCAGCGGGTGCTCTCAACTTCCCGTCTTTCTTACGGTCCTCACTGTGCCATCGCATCGACTTGGCATGCTTTCCGTTTCTGAACAGACGTTTCAACTGTGGTATTATAGGAGCATACCACATCACCTTCGCAGGAACCCTCTTCCTGCGGGGCTCGCCGTGAACATCACCAGGGTCATCTCGTCTGATCTTATACCGCAATGCACCGCATACGGGGCATGCGTTCAGATCCTTGTATGCACCGCGGTATAGGATGCAGTCATTAGGGCATGCATGTATCTTCTCCACCTCCAATCCTAGAGGGCATACGACCTTCTTTGCTGCGTATGTACTGTCGGGCAATTCGTTATCCTTTGGAAGCTTCTTCTTCAATATTTTCAGTAGCTTCTCAAATCCTTTGTCAGGCACAGCATTCTCTGCCTTCCACTGCAGCAATTCCAGTACGGTACCGAGCTTTGTGTTGCCATCTTCGCAATTGGGGTACAACCCTTTTTTGTGATCCTCTAACATGCGATCGAACTTCAGCTTCTTCTTTTGACTTTCGCATTGCGTCCTTGCATCGACAATGACCCGGCGGAGATTATCATCATCGGGCACATCGTCTGGTTCCTCTTGATCTTCAGCACCTTCACCTGTTGCAACATCATTGGGCACATCGTCTGGTTCCTCTTGATCTTCACCAGCTCCCCCCGTTGCAGCATCACGGTATTCAGGGGGCACGTAGTTGTTATCGTACTCTTCTTCTTCGTCGTCTTCCATCATAACCCTTATTTCTCCGTGCCTCGTCCAAACATTATAGTGTGGCATGAAACCCTTGTAAAGCAGGTGGGTGTGAAGGATTTTCCGGTCAGAGTAAGACTTCGTATTCCACAATCAGGGCATGGACAACACATAAAACCATTCTGCTTGTTTGCCTCAGCCACATCGAGAAACTCATGCACGCCCTTAATGTACTCGGAGGTGTGTCTGTCACCGTACATCCATTGTCGGTTCATCTGCGTGCATTATATATAATTAAGTGTCAAAATTAATAGAAGTTCATCATGACATGCATTAAAAGTAAAGTACATACATAGTTCTCATCTAACAACATATAGCTCTCCAGAGCATCTAATTAATTAAATCATACATTGAAACTATGTAAAACATTTTAATGCGAAAACAAAGGCGGTCATAATCGCAACCAAGGTAACAATTGATCCAACGGCATAATGATATCAAGCCTCGGTATGAATGGCATATTTTCTAATCTTTCTAATCTTCAAGCGCATTGCATCCATCTTGATCTTGTGATCATCGACGACATCCGCAACATGCAACTCCAATATCATCTTCTCCTCCTCAATTTTTTTTATTTTTTCCTTCAAGAAATTGTTTTCTTCTTCAACTAAATTTAACCTCTCGACAATAGGGTCGGTTGGAATTTCCGGTTCACATACATCCTAGACAAATAAAATCTATGTCACGTTGGTCCGCATAATTTTCATAAACAATAAATGAACCAATAGTTATAAAGATTAATGTGTATACCACATCCGAATCATAGACAGGACGAGGGCCGACGGGGGCGGCTACCAAAATCATCGCACTATATAAGATGAAATAATAAAAGTAAGAAAATGATACAAGTATCTATCTAAACATACAAGTAACAATATTTTTCCTTTCAGAAAGAAGATAAGAATAAGAGGCTCACCACGGTGGTGTCGGTGATGAGATCGGCGCGGGTGATTGACGGCGGTGAAGACGGGGGTGGGGCGTGACGGACCGCTAAATCTAGACATATCTCGAGTAAAATGGAGCTTTGAGGTCGAGCTTCGAGAGGAGAAAGCTTAACTAGTGTGGCTCGGGCATTTCATCGAACACCTCATGTGCATAGGAGGTGAGCTAGAGCACCACAAACACCTTCCCTCGCCGGCCCAGAAAAACAGAGCACTGTAGTGCTCTGCTCGCGGGCGAGGGTATATATAGGCAACACTATTGGTCCCGGTTCATGGCATGGACCGGGACTAAAGAGGAGCCTTTGGTCCCGGTTCAGGCCACCAACCGGGACCAATGGTGGTGGCCAGAAGCCAGGCCCATTGGTCCCGGTTCGTCCCACCAACCGGAACCAAAAGGTCCAGAGACGAACCGGGACCAATGGCCCACGTGGACTAATGGGCGCACGAACCGGGATCAATGCCCCATTGGTCCCGGTTCTGGTCTGAACCGGGACTAATGGACTGCCCCGGTCTGAACCGTTGTCCCCTTTTCTACTAGTGTCCGTCGGTGGCGGTGACGGCGGCGCAAGTGGCGACGCGCTCGGAGGCTCCGGCGTCGGCTGCAACCTTCGGAGCCCACCGGAACGCGGCGACGGAGGGCTTTGGTCGTGACGGTTTCCATCCAGATGAACTGCAATATATATCATCATTATTATCGGCACGCATGATCTGTCCCAGCTAAGGAAATTACCCCTGCTTCATACCAGTATTAGATACTCCTTCCGTTTGTTCTTGACACATGTCAAAAATATTTTTATATTATGGGACGAAGAGAGTATTTTTTAAGGAAAAAGAAAAGGAAATAATAATTGAGTTAGTGTAGTTACTTACTTTGGGCCGCTGCGGAGCATGCAAGGGAACACCATAGGAGAGCCACCAGTGCCACGACGCGTGCGGTGGAAGAAGAAGAAGAAGAAGAGCGCCCCATGATGGATTCCTCTGGCTAGCTCTCGGCTCTTGACTGAATCTCAGATCTCACAGTGAGGGTTTTTATAGGGCAGGCCGGAACGGTAGCTAGGATGCTTGACGAGGCGACGACTCGCGTAGACCCACACATGCATGCATGCTCATGCATGGGTCAAAGTTAGGTCAAAGCTGCGGTCCCTTGCTAGGTTGGCAAACACGTGCTTTGGAAAGTAATAACGAAGAAACAGGGTGGCAGGCTGCTGTGTCGTCCATGTTGTGCTATCTTCCAACGTCCACTTGCATCGCTCCGTTGCTGATATTTTTTTTGAGCATCAGTACATACACAAGCGCTCATATACACGTGCATACGCTCATCCCTATGAACGCACACACGCACACCCTACCTCTATGAACATCTTTGAGAGATTGAGCCGACATATCATCTTGAGATTTATAAAGTCACCGTAGGCGCCTCGTCGTCGACGGGAACATCTCCTCCCACTGAAAACGCATCGCCGGAAATTCTGAAATAAATCCAGGAATAATGCGAGCACCAGGATTTAAACCCTGGTGAGTTAGGGATACCACTATCCACCTAACCAACTTAACCACAGGTTGATTCGCTCCGTTGCTAATATTTATCGAAACGTTTTGGTCACATGCAAGAGTAGCCTTCCTTACCTTTTCCCATTCCTCTCGTGAGCAGCCAAATGGAGAGGGCTCACTTCCGGCGGCTCCGAACCTGGTGGTTCCACAGAGGCATTTCTCTTGCATGTTCTCAGGTTCATCCGCCAAATTTTCTCCCCCATCCACCTGCTAAAAAGAGACCAGTCCGTGAACACGAATACGGGAGATCGTCATAGAACGTTATTTTATATATGTCCTTAAGTAAAGGACACTTTAAATTTGAATTACTTCCATCCACACCGCACGCCAGATCGCATGTCTAATCACAACCCAAAAAAAAGGCAAGTGCTTACTTTTTATATGTCAGAATCCAAAAGAATATTAGTCCCACAGTCCGTATAATTTTCTATCCTACCGGACCGGTAATCCCAGTCATCTGCTTCCTGATCATGGTGGTGCCATTGTCACCACGTAGACGGTCTCCATGTCCGCGTCCGCGTCCGCGTCCGTCTATGCCGCGTCCTCATTGCCCGCCACCGCCAACTAATCTTTCTGCCACTGCAATATCTGATAGCGGACGGATTGCAAAATCACTATTGCGTCGGCATCCAAAGAGTTCACATTCAACGTCAACATCTTGGCATCTTTCTGGCGGCAATATTCACCTTCTCTAGTGTCAAAAACATTTCTAGCTCGAAGAGAGAAGGACCATGTTCTCAGGTTCACCAGCCAAATTTTCTCCCCCATCCGCTCGCTGATAGAGAGACCAGTCCACGAACACGAATGCAGGAGACCGTCATACAACGTTATTTTATATATGTCCGTAAGTAAAGGACACTTTAAATTTGAATTACTTCGATCCACACAACACGCCGGATCACATGCCTAATCACATTAAAAAAAAGGCAAGATCATTCTACCACTGCAACATCTGGTATATGCCTGCGCCCACGTCCGTCTCCACCGCATCCTGATTGCCCCCCACCGCCACCACTCCAACATTTTGTACCAGACGGATTGCAAGATCATTCTTGCGTCGGCATCCAAAGAGACCACATTCAAGGTCAACATCTTGGCATCTTCTTGGTGGCAATATTCACCTTCTCTTTCTCGAGCGCGGCCTTCCTATCTTCGATCATGGTCCTTCTCTCTTCGAGCTTGAGCTTCTTGTCCGTCGTCTCTACCAACAATTTGAACCTCTCCACCTTTTTACCCTCTTTTAGGTCCAAGCGCTCCACGCATGCCTCCTCCTTCTTCGCCAAGATGTCCTCGAACCTCTTTGTCAGCTTGGCCGCCGCACCTTCTCACTTCGCCCTCTCCTCCTCCCACTTCTTCCTCCGTAAATTTCTTCAAACCTTCTTCAGCGGTTCTTGGGTTGGGTCGGTAGGGTCACCTGTTTCTTCGTCGTTGGCTTGGACGGCAGTCTTGGCTATGAAAATGTTCTACTACTTCAACCAACAATGCATGATGGTGAAGGACTTCTTCTCCCCCTTCTTGTACACCAAACAACCATGAGTAGGCTACAAAG
Organism: Triticum aestivum; assembly: GCF_018294505.1. Taxonomy (NCBI): domain Eukaryota; kingdom Viridiplantae; phylum Streptophyta; class Magnoliopsida; order Poales; family Poaceae; genus Triticum; species Triticum aestivum. Next base: position 27,178,039 of record NC_057809.1, read on the forward strand.
TGAAACATTGTCGACAAGTGAGCAACAAAACAATGCATGTCCGGCTAGTGATCAACAAAACTAATAAGCATATCCAGCTAGTGAGCAACAAAACAATGCATGTCAAGCTAGTGATCAACTTACTTGCTCGGTGATTTATGCACCGCTAGGCCACCGTGCGATGAGATGCTTCAAGTGTCCACAATACTTGGACACGGCCTCTTGGATG
>NC_057809.1:27178275-27179147 GCF_018294505.1 Triticum aestivum
AGAGACTTGCATTCACGATTGCGGATGATTGCGTTGGAGCAGGGCGCGAAATACTTGTGTTCATAGAACCATATGTGAATGTTTCGCCAAAAGGTTCTGCCCTTTTGCTTTGTGCCATGGACAAGATCGAGGCTAGTAGCCAACCATGCATCACACAACAGCTCGTCCTCCTGGATGTTGAAGTTTTCTCCCCTACTCTTCTTCTTGGATCATCGAGTGTATCATCCGGATCATCATCCTACCGTCCTATGAAATCTGGTGTTCAAGCACATGTTCAGGATGTGAAATCTGAAACCCGAATCTGATGTTCAAGCTAGCACTGATGTGTGCTCACTGAAATTATGTTAGTTTTGAAACTGCTTGTTGCTGCATTTGATAAACTGAATCTAACATTGTATCAAATGGAGCGGAGATTTGCTTGTTACTGGATTTGATAAACTGAATCTAACATTGTATTAAATGGATCGAAGATTTGCTCGTTGCTGCAAATCTGAATGTAGTTTTGACATTGTTCAGGACTGAAATCTGAATGTGAAACTGATACAAAGCTAGCATTGATGCATGTGCAAGCTAGTTTGCACATGGACACTGAAATCGTATATAGCGTGCTCACCGGGACACAAAGCTGACCGTACGCACTAATGAAAGCAGCTAAACTGATGCAGACGCCTGTGCACAGCGGGCAGTCAAAACATGCGGACGCGGACACTGTTAACTGTGGGATTAGAAGGAGAGGCGTTGAGGACCGCAGTGGGGCATGAGGATGAGATTGTGTTTTTTTTTTTTGAGAAACAGGGGATGAGTTTGTGTAGGTTTCGATGTGGGAACGAGCGAAAATATAAACGATAATACTACATTCATGGGCAAGTTTC
>NC_057809.1:27179337-27179842 GCF_018294505.1 Triticum aestivum
CCGTCCTAATTAACTAAATCACTGTCATTAATCTTCAATTAGCCCGTAAAGCCCCCATAAAGTCCCCCTTGTGCAGCAATACTCAAATATAAATGATAAGGCCCTGCCGGGGGGATGGCCGTTAACTAGCTTTTTTTAGCGGTAAACCACACTTTATTAGGAAGAAGTTCGGTTTACCGGGATAATGAATGGGTCATGGGGTAAGCCCAGCCACATATGGCGACCCTCTGTTAAATAAGTCAAAATTTTAGCTAAACTATGAGCCTTAAAATTTAAAGTAGGACGTTCAAAAATTACATCACATGAAATAAACTCCCTTGTTCTTACTTGAACTTCCTGGATGATTGCACTGTAGCTTCCCTTCGAGCCCATCTTTATCTCCTCTACAACCGGCTTACAATCACATGCGATAACAATTTGCCTTTGCGGGAGGTCAAGAGCAAGGGCTAGAGCTTCATGCACAGCTAGAGCTCCCAATGTCGCCGGGTCATGAATGTTGCTAAAA
>NC_057809.1:27180144-27182946 GCF_018294505.1 Triticum aestivum
CCATTGCAGGAGTCCAGATAATCACCCTCGTGATCTCTATACAGTGTCGCAGAAGCTCCTCCTTTTCCATCCCTGGACAAACCACCATCAACATGTATCTTCGCCACAGCAACTCCCCGCGCTTTCCACACATAACCAGGATCAGCCCTTCTATAGTTCTATTTGATGAACTCCCTTGCTGAACCAGAGACCGCAGCGCAAACTTAATCGTTTCAAGTTCAGAAATGAAGGAATTAACAAAATAGTGAGTGGCGTGTGGGCTCTGGAGAATCCCCTCATGTATGGCCTTCCGCCGCGCAGTCCAAATTGCCCATATTGCTACCACCACTTTGATTAAACATGCATGTGGCAGGGCCTCAATCATATTGAAAATCTATAGCTTGGCATTTCCCTCCCTCGTGGCTTGCATGTAGTCAGTAATTTCATCATCAGCTAAGACCCAAACGCATCGAGCCATAGAACACTCTAGGAGAGAATGTCACCATGAGTCATATGCTCCACACATTTGACATTTGTCACCTGTCGCCATCTTCCTGTTAAGACGCACATCCTTAGTAGGAATGGAGTGCCTAGCCAATCTCCATAGGAAGTTACGCATTTTTCCCGAAACCTGAACGGACCACAAAGATGACAAGCCTTACCTTCTACCCCAAGATCTGAGCTACCGGCTCTACCTTCAAGCCAATCTTTGCTCCTCTTCTTAGTACCGACTAGCATTCGGTACGCAAACCGGGCAGTGAAAATTTCATTCCGCTCATGATTCCCAGACTTCCGCCCTATAATCGCCAAGCTCCAACCAAGGATGGAGCCATGGCAAGGGAGATGGCTATCCAAGGCCGCTCGAGTGATTCTGATGAATTCCTCCCTTATTAGCCTATTGATGTACATCATGGGATTCTATAGTTTACATGAATCCCTTCATCAGGAGGTTACCAAACTCCTATCCCGGTTCTTCTGGGCTGGCGAGAACAATAAACAGAAATACCACATGGTGAAGTGGTCCGAGATTTGTAAACCTAAAGACCAAGGAGGTCTTGGGGTCATCTCATCCAAGCGGATGAATATTGCCCTCTTGTCTAAATGGCTTTGGCGGATTCAGACCAAGGAGGGAGGTCTGTGGCTAGAGATTATCCGCGCGAAATACCTTCGTGGGCAACCGCTGGCATTTGCCTCTAGATCGGGTGGATCCCAATTCTAGCAATCGATGATCCGTCTAATGCCAGTCCTACGCATTGGGACCTCTATTACAGTGGGTACCGGGTCTGGTACCCTATTCTGGCTTGATAGGTGGGGTGGGACCCGCCCCTTTGCGGATCGCTTTTCCGCATTATTCTCGATCTGCACCCGCCCACTCCTATCGTTGGCCGTGGCCTTAGCTGACTTGGGTGCTATTGCCTTCCGCCGTACCTTCGGGGCGGTGGAACTAGCGCAATAGGACGAACTAGTCGAATGTATCGCCCTCCACACCCCCTCCCTTGAGCCGGATGCGCTATCTTGGCATCTTGAGCCAAGTGGCTGATTCTCGACTAGGTCCCTATATCAGGCGATTGTTCCCACACCGGGCCCGGTGGAATTATCCGTTCTTTAGGAAATCAAACTCCCCTTGAAAATCCGCATATTTCTATGGCAATGGGTCCGAGGCCGGCTCCCCTCGGGCACAGAGGTCCGAAAGCGTAGTGGCCCTGGGGATGGTCTCTGCCCCATTTGTTTAGTGCCGGAGGATTCCAACCACATCTTCTTTCGGTGTCCTGCGGCACAATTCCTATGGAGATGCTTCCGGGAGGTCGTGGGCGGCAACTGGTGCCACGATAACCTCCTGGACTTGTTTGGGGGGGGGGGCCTTTAGGCTCCTGGGTCCGAGGAAAGCCCCCACTTGGGTGGCTTTGGGAACCCTAGCTTGGACGCTCCGGTGTACCCGCAATAAACTTGTCATCGAGCGTGTGATTCCATGCCGTGTGACTGATGCAATTTATAAAATGTGTGGCTTCTTACAGCTTTGGAGACCGCTTAGCAAGCAGCGCGATCGGGACGTCATCGGCAACGTCATTGCGGGTCTTCGTTCCTCGGCATCAGCTTTTGCTCCACCACCGCCACCACCGCCACCCCCTCCCGAGCCGGATTAGTTTTCTTTTGTTTTCTTTGGGGCTTGTCCTGTTGTGCCCCCAACATGACTTTATGACTTGATTGTACTTTGTACTGCTATGTCGGATGCTTGGTTCGTTGCTTTATAATATAAAGCAGGGGAAACCCTTTTTCTCAAATCATCATGCCTTCTTGTGCAAAGTGGAATACTCAATATGACATTCGTATCTGCAGCTACGAAGTGCTGCTCAACTACTTCTTTCCTCCATGTACTCCCTCCGTCCGGGTTTATTAGGACTAAAGACAACTTCTCTTGGACCAAGACACATAGTAATTTGCTCACATTAATTCTTGGGTCTGTCTAGGACACATCTAGATGTGACATAGTTATGTCATATCTAAGCTGATGTTTACTTTGTTTGTGGTCTTTTTTTGTCCTAGTTTTTTTTTGTTTCTTGTTGCTACATTCACTGGTAGAAAAAGGGCCTATAATCCCGGTTCGTAAGGGCCTTTAGTCCCGGTTCCTGAACCGGGACTAAAGTGTCGGTACTAATACCTCCCCCCTTTAGTCCCGGTTCAATCTAGAACTGGGACTAAAGCCCCTCCACGTGGGCAGTGCGCAGAGCCCAGTCAGTAGACCCTTTGGTCCCGGTTGGTGGCACCAACCGGGACCAATAGGCATCCACGCGTCAGCTTTTTTGTGGCTAGGGTTTTTGTTTT
>NC_057809.1:27183184-27188748 GCF_018294505.1 Triticum aestivum
TTTGGGGGGTTAATTTAGGTGTTTCATATATTGTGTTAGCTAGCTATAATTAATATAGAGAAGTGTCATCTCTTATGTCCGTGCTTGGTCGACGCTACGTACTATACATACGTATAGAGAGGACTAGACACGCTGGCTAGCTAGTAAAGCAAACGAAGGAAACAGAAGATCGTCATGAACATATATGCATACAGAGAGAAGTGATATCGACCACCTCTCCTTCTCTGAGAGATTGGTCGAACAACAAGTTCTCGTATATCTATCTGACAGTACCGGCTACATATATACAATAATTATCTCTTACAAATATAATCATACGGACTCAGGGTTCACATAGAATTCTCCGTCTTCAGGGATCACGTGGTCAAGAAAGAATGCCGCCAATTCCTCTTGAATTGCTCGCATGCGAGCTGGTGCTAGGAGTTCATCCCGCTTCCGAAACATCTAATTTGAAGAAGGGGGTCAATACATATATATATATATATGAATGAATGAAACTCAACACAAATGATGGTAATAAAATAAAATTGTGAATATTGTTATTTACGTACTTCATATTGTTTGTTAGAGTACCCGCCCCGCTCACACGTCGTGTGGCGGATGGACTCGCAGATGTAGTATCCACAGAAATCATTCCCTTGTTCCTGCCACAACCACTTTACAAGAAATAGAGGTCAATCAAACTGATAAGCAAGAATGCTAAATGGTATTGATGAAACTAGCGCTTGAATCACTAGGAGATGCGCGGAACATGCTACTATAGTACTTACTTTCGGGTGTCTAAATTCCAGCTCCTTCGGCAGTCCCGGAACTTTTTTGGTGAATTTTCTCCAAACCCTGCCGGACAAAGAAAACAATTACTTGATATCAGGAAATGAACAAAGTTGCTGATATGGTGGATAATGATCGATTTAACTTACTTCTTGAGGATTTCAGTCATGTCTGCATAGTCCTGGGGATCTTTTCGTTTTGAGTCTAAGACGGTTACTAGTCCCTGCTCAAGCTTAATCTCTAGGAGAATATAGTGGAAACTGCACACGCATGCATAACTCATGAATTGCATTACTATAACCTTGAGTAATATATAAGGGAAATCGAATACGCACAAGACAGTAACACTCACTTGAAGTTGTAAGGAAAGAGTATTATATCTTTGTTTTGATTTATTACGAACGATTGTAGCAAGTTGGCCTCGGTAGCTGCGGCATGAAGTTTAACCTGAATTGCATCTATGAGATATGTGTTAATGAACCCAATATCAACGACTTGTCTTTTCTTCAATTCGACGATCTTCAATCTGCATAATATAGTGAGGATGATTATAAATACATGCAATGAAAGAGCTAAGCTATATAGAGAAACTTAATGACAGAAGTAGTACTACTTACAGACAGTAGCAGGCGACCGTTGTTTTATCGAGGGCCAATTGATTGAAAAACTGATAGAACTCCTCAAATGGAATAGGCAACAGATCAATTCCAACGAGGTCATGCTCCTTTTTAACTTTCACATACAAAGTACTACTCCCCCCAGAGTCTCTGCAGATTTTCAAGTACCAATCATGCAATCTTCGCATCATCATTGATAGAGATCTTTCATCTTTGACGAGAGGCTTCCCGTACTCGTATCTTTGCATCTGCATCTGCATGGGTTCATAATGTACTTCGTCGGGCAGGTAATCAGCAAGATTGCTATAACCGGGCACCATCCTCGGATCATTAGCGACGTTGTGGCTAGGCACCTTGAGCGGGGGGCATGATTGCTTCGCTTGTTTGCCGAGCTGGGCAATTTGTTTCCCAGCTCGTCGTTTTTTCTGCCTTTCATCACTGACAGTACTTCCCGGCCGCTCCGCTTCAGCAAATTCCTTTCCAATAATGCGCTCATAGTTTCCTTTCGGCGGATCAAACTTTGGTGGTTTTGTCAGGGCAGCCAGAGTGCGCTTCACTTTCACCCCATCTACCTTCTCCTCCGGAGGTGGATGTTTCTTTGCTTTCACCCCTTCAAAGAATTTCCTCACTTCTTCTCGCGCGATCTCGGCGTTCTCCTCCTGGGTCCTCTCGTATGGTAACTTCTCTGGAGTCTTTAGAGAAGGACCGAATCTGTATGTCCTCCCGCCTCTGGTTGTACTGCTAGACGCCGACCGAGCAGACGAAGCGGTTGTCTTTTTTACTTGCTTAAGAGGCGGAGGAGAAGGACTACGACCCGCCGGAGCAGCTAGAGCGGCGGCAGGTCTCTTTTTCCCTTGCTGACGAGGCGGAGAAGGAGGAGGTTGGCTGCTCGGGCGCGTCGGCGCAGGCGGAGACGGAGGCGGAGTGCCGCCACGCGCCGGAGAAGGAGCCGGCCGAGGGCCCTGATCGTCACTCGCCGGAGGAGGAGGCGGTGGAGGAGGCGGAGTGCCCTGACTCGCCGGAGGAGGAGGAGGAGGCGGAGGCGTCCAGTTCGGAAGGTTGATGAGGTCCTTCCGCCATAGGCATGGAGTCTTCAGAGCAGACCCCAGCCGAGTCTCCCCTTCACCGGTAGGGTGGTCAAGCTGGAGGTCCTCAAATCCCTCCGTTATCTCATCCACCATCACCCTAGCATATCCTTCTGGAATCGGCATGCAGTGAAAAGTTGCGCCGGGTTCAGTAGGATAAACAGAGCCAACAGCCGCCTTGACCTTCAAATTCATCCATTGCGTCATAAGGTGGCAATTTTGAGACTCCGTTATAGCATCCACAGGATAGCTGGCAGGAGCCGTCAAGGCATGCTGCAGCTGAAGCAGCTCGGTGGAAGCCACGCTGCTTCTGCGCTGAGATGGCGGGGTAGCTTCGGGGATGGCTTCGGCAGTATGTTTGCTGCGATTTGCTTCTCGTTCCTCTATCGCTTGTACCCTTGCATGCAGTGCCTGCAGTTCAGTCTGCTGCACTTTTTTCCTCCTCTCATGGGATTTGTAACCGCCTGCGTCCGGAAACCCAACCTTCCACAGAACGGAGCCTGGCGTGCCTCGTGTCCATCCAGGGTGCTCAGGATTCCCGAGGGCCATTGTGAGCTCGTCGTGCTCTCTGTCTGGAAAGAACATCCCTTCCTGCGCTGCGTCGATATAGTGCTTAAGCTTACTGACTGGTATGTCCATTTGTTCGTTCGTCCAAATGCATTTCCCTGTTTCGAGGTCCAAGGTTCCGCCAGCCCCGAAGAACCAAGTCCGGCAACGGTCTGGCCAGTTATTTGTCTCTGGTTCGATCCCTTTATGAACCAGATCATTCTCAACCTTGGACCACTTAGGCCGGGCTACGAGGTAGCCACCTGACCCCGTGCGATGGTGAAGCTTCTTCTTCGCGGCATTTTGCTTGTTTGTCGCCGACATCTTCTTACTCTTTTCCGATGTCTTGTAGGCCACAAATGCGGGCCAGTGATCTCTGATCTTCTCATATTTGCCCTTGAATTCTGGTGTCTCTTTTTTATCGACAAACCTATTCAGCTCTTTCTTCCACCTCCTGAATAGATCTGCCATCCTCTTCAGAGCAAAAGACTTGATTAATTTCTCTTTAATTGGGTTCTCTGGATTATCCTCTGGCGGTAGGGTGAAATTTGACTTCAGCTCAGTCCAAAGATCATTTTTCTGCATATCATTGACATAAGACACCTCAGGGTCTTCTGTAGCCGGCTTAAACCATTGATGGATGCTTATTGGGATCTTGTCCCTAACCAGAACCCCGCACTGAGCAACAAATGCACTCTTTGTCCGAAGGGGTTCAATAGGTTGGCCGTCGGGCGCGATTGCTGTGATCTCAAGCTTTTCATCCGAGCTCAACTTTTTCTTCGGGCCTCGTCTCTTTACCAAAGTTGTGCTCGATCCGGAGGGCTAGAAAAAAGAACAAAGACTTAATTAATATGTGTACATACCAAAACAATGAATGCATCAATCAGCTAGTCAGCATAGGCTTAACTAATATATATACCTGGCCGGACTCGGTTCGGTCACCGGAGCCGTCATCACGGTCTCCTTCTTGCACCGGCATTGGGTCACCGGCGCCGTCCTCATGTTCTTCTTCTTGCACCGGAATTAGGTCACCGTAGCCAGCTTGTTCACCCTCTCCTTCCAGACCATCGATATCGTTGAGATAGTACGAGACGGCATCACTTCCTTGTGCGATTATCTCCCTCAACAATGCTTCTTTTGTTGCTTCGTCTAGGGCGGTGTCCATAGTTTCTACAAATATTTACAACATGGCAATTATTATTCAAACATGATAGATGGATATATTAGTGCCAAACGTAGAACTAGCTACCTAATCATAGTAAGCTATCGGGAGGGGGTATATATCGACAATGACGACACTACATCTATATATGTCCCTCGACGACCCTCGTTCCCGATAAAAAAAGAGGAAGAAGAAGAAAAAAAAGAGGAGAAGAAAGAATAGAGGAGAAGAACTCCTCTATTCTTTCTTCTCCTCTTTTTTCTTCTTCTTCCTCTTCTTTTTTTATCCTCTTCTTCCTCTCATGTTCGAGAGGATCGCCTTGGGGTCGGGAGGTTGCCTAGTGTCAAAGGATTCAACAAAACCATGTCTTCATCATTAGGCAAAAGTAACATGTGCATGATGGTAGGAAGCTCTTCAAAGTTGTTCTGGAACGGAGTCCCAGATAGGATAATTCGCTTTTTGGTACAAAGTTCAGCAAGAGCCTTCCGAATATCGCTATTTGGAAGGCCTTTGCTGAATTCGTACCAAAAGGCGGATTATTCTATCTGGGACTCCATTCCAGAACAACTTTGCAGAACTTCGTACCAACATGCCCTAGTTACTTCCGGCTAATGATGAAGGCATGAATTTCTTCAATACTTTGACACTAGGAAACCTCTCTCGACCCCTCGGCGATTCTTGACCCCTCGAACCCTCAACGACCCTGAAACCCTCGACCCTTGACCCCTTAACGACCCTCGACCCTCTACCCTAGTTCCCGACCCTCGACCAATAGAGGAGAAGAAGAAAGGAATAGCTAGAGGAGAAGATCGAAGAAAAAAAGAAGGAATAGTGGAGAAGAAGAGAAAATAGAATCTCCTCTTCTTTTTCTTCTGTTTTCTTCTTCTTATTTATTTCTCCTCTTCTTTTCGGTAGAGGAAACCCTAAATAGCTAGCAAGTATCGTGGGTGTGAGATACATGTGGCCTTCGGTGTCGGACACTACATCCACGTCCCACAAGTGACGTGGGCGTCGAAACCCGCGCCACTTGTGGGATGTGGATGTAGTGTCCGACACCAACGGTACATGTATCTCACACCGACGATACTTTCTATTTAGGGTTTCTCGACCCTCGACCCTCGACCCCTAGGCGACCGTCGATCCCTCTCTTTTTTTTCTTCCTCTTCTTTTTTATCCTCTTCTTCCTCTACCGCTCGGCGACCCTCGACGACCCTCGTTCCCGATAAAAAAAAGAGGAAGAAGAAGAAAAAAAAGAGGAGAAGAAAGAATACAGGAGATCTTCTCCTCTATTCTTTCTTCTCCTCTTTTTTCTTTTCTTATTCCTCTTCTTTTTTTATCCTCTTCCTCCTCTCATGTTCGACGACCCTCGACCCCTCGGCGACC
>NC_057809.1:27190510-27191910 GCF_018294505.1 Triticum aestivum
CGGCGAGCACGGGCAGGGGCGCGGGGCGTCATCGGGGATGGGAACTGGCGATGAAATCTGAAAAAACGTCAAGTCTTTGCTTATATGGAAAAGGCATTGGTCACGGTTCGTGGCACCAACCGTGACCAGTGCCCCCTTTTAGTCCCGGTTGGTGCCACCAACCGGGACCAAAGGCCAATTTTCGGCAGCCCAAAGGGCGGGAAGCGGCGGCCTTTGGTCCCGGTTGGTGGCAGCAACCGGGACTAAAGGGGGGCATTGGTCATGGTTGGTGCCACGAACCTTGACCAATGCCCCCTTTAGCCCCGGTTAGTGCCACCAACCGGGACCAATGCCCTTGTGCTGTCGGCGCCCAAAAGTTTAGTCCCACATCGCTAGTTGAGAGGGCTCGGGAGTGGTTTATAAGCGCTGCTGCGCCCACCCTCCTGAGCTCCTCTCAACTGCAGGCTTTCAGGCCTAACCTGTCATTGCAATGCCTGTGGGCCTACTGGGCCTGTTGCGTGCCTGAATCCTCGCCCATGTAGGGTTTCTAGTCGTATTCAGGCCGTGGAGGCCCAGTAGGTGGCATTTTTTTCTTTTTTATTTCTACATTTTTTTGGTTTTTTATTTTTTGCTTTTAGGTCACAAAAATTATAAACTTTCTATTAGTGCCATTAGTTTTAAATTTTAAATAGTTTATTTGTGTGAATCACTAGTTTATGAATAACTTTACTATAAAATTAGAATTGTTTTTCTGTTTATTTTTTATTTCTACTTAAAACTAAATACTTACAGTTTTTTAGTGATTTCTTTTTGCTTTTAGGTCACAAAAATTATAAACTTTCTGTTAGTGCCATTAGTTTTAAATTTTAAATAGTTTAAATTTGAATTTTTAAAAATTTGAAGAATATTATAGTTTTATTTTAGTTTAATTACTTACAGTTTTTTAGTGATACTTATAGTTTTATTTTACTTATAATTTAATTTTTTTTGTTTTCTTCTTTTGTTTTATTTTTTGCTTTTTATTTTTTTATTTGTACTCTATGTATGTGAATCACTAGTTTATGAATAACTTTACTATGAAGTTAGATTTTTGAGTGATTCTTTTTCCTGCTACTTAATATTACAGTGTTTTATCATTATACTCTATTTGGTAATTTTAGGTTATTTTTAATATCTGTTTTAATCAAAAACAAATTTTGTTATTTTTTTGCTATTAAATTCTTTTTGCTATTAATGTGTTGAACAAAAAATACTTTCTGAATTTAAGTTGCATAAATTTTATATAAGTTTAGTTTCAAAAATACTAGAGGTTTATAAAAACTTTTTAATTGATTCCTTTTGCTTTTTTGAGCTATAAGATCCTGAAATTGAAAAGCATTTCAAATGAACTCCGAAAAGGTTGAAAGTTGGCATGGTATCAT
>NC_057809.1:27192494-27215705 GCF_018294505.1 Triticum aestivum
TGATTTTTTTGAGCTATAAGACCCTGAAATTGAAAAGCATTTCAAATGAACTCCGAAAAGGTTGAAAGTTGGCATGGTATCATCATTTCACCCACATAGCATGTGCAACAAAGTTGAGATGGTTACGGCAAAAACTGGATGCACTTCGTGTACAAAACGGACAATCTCTTTCGAAGTATCAGGGTTTCGGACGAAAGATCATCTGTTACAAAGGGATTTCATTTTCTTGAACTTATTTGAACTCCATATTTTTCTGTGTTCAAAATGCACCATTCAAAGACACATCATCAATTTTCAACCCTTTCTGACTTCATTTGTTATTTTTCATGCATTTATTGATTTTTTTGAGCTATAAGACCCTGAAATTGAAAAGCATTTCAATTGAACTCCGAAAAGGTTGAAAGTTGGCACGGTATCATCATTTCACCCACATAGCATGTGCAACAAAGTTGAGATGGTTACGGAAAAAACTGGATGCACTTCGTGTACAAAACGAACAATCTCTTTCGAAGTATCAGAGTTTCGGACGAAAGATCATCTGTTACAAAGTTGGCATGGTATCATCATAATAGTTGCGGGAGAAAGTCTTCACTTTTTCTTCGCTTGTGTCATTTGCTTATTGCGCCGTAACCATGGATAATCTTAATTGTTTATCAGGATGCTTGGGTCAGCCTTGACATTGAAGGGAGGAATTTCATGAAACTTTTCATAATCTTCAGACATGTCTGTCTTGCCGTCCACTCCCAGGATGTCCCTTTTTCCTGAAAGAACTATGTGGCGCTTTGGCTCATCGTATGATGTATTCGCTTCCTTATCTTTTCTTTTTCTCGGTTTGGTAGACATGTCCTTCACATAGATAACCTGTGCCACATCATTGGCTAGGACGAACGGTTTGTCAGTGTACCCAAGATTTTTCAGATCCACTATTGTCATTCCGTACTGTGGGTCTACCTGTACGCCGCTGCCAAACAGAATGACCCATTTGCACTTAAACAAAGGGACCTTAAAATCAGGTCCGTAGTCAAGTTCCCATATGTCCATTATGTAACCATAATATGTGTCCTTTCCGCTCTCGGTTGCTGCATCAAAGCAGACACCGCTGTTTTGGTTGGTGCTCTTTTGATCTTGGGCGATCGTGTAAAATGTATTCCCATTTATCTCGTATCCTTTGTAAGTCAATACAGTCAAAGATGGTCCCCTGGACAACAAGTACAACTCATCACAAACAGTGTTGTCACCTCTGAGACGTGTTTCCAACCAACTGCTGAAAGTCCTGATGTGTTCATCGACATACGGGGTCACCAAGGTAGAGTTCTGTAGAACTGTGTAGTGTGCTTGAGACCAAGAATATCCGTCCCTGCATATTATTGAGTCTCTTCCAAGAGTGCCTTTTCCAGTCAGTCTCCCCTCATACCGCGATTTAGGGAGACCTATCTTGTTAAGGCCAGGAATGAAGTCAACACAAAACCCGATAACATCCTCTGTTTGATGGCCCATGGAGATGCTTCCTTCTGGCCTAGCGCGGTTACGGACATATTTCTTTAGGACTCCCATGAACCTCTCAAAGGGGAACATATTGTGTAGAAATATGGGCCCCAGGATGACAATCTCGTCGACTAGATGAACTAGGACGTGCGTCATGATATTGAAGAAGGATGGTGGGAACACCAGCTCGAAACTGACAAGACATTGCGCCACATCACTCCTTAGCCTTGGTACGATTTCTGGATCGATCACCTTCTGAGAGATTGCATTGAGGAATGCACATAGCTTCACAATGGCTAATCGGACGTTTTCCGGTAAAAGCCCCCTCAATGCAACCGGAAGCAGTTGCGTCATAATCACGTGGCAGTCATGAGACTTTAGGTTCTGAAACTTTTTCTCTGGCATATTTATTATTCCCTTTATATTCGACGAGAAGCCAGTCGTGACCTTCATACTAAGCAGGCATTCAAAGAAGATTTCTTTCTCTTCTTTCGTAAGAGCGTAGCTGGCAGGACCTTTATACTGCTTCGGAGGCATGTCGTCTTTTTCATGCAAACGTTGCAGGTCCTCCCGTGCCTCCGGCGTATCTTTTGTCTTCCCATACACGCCCTAGAAGCCTAGCAGGTTCACGCAAAGGTTCTTCGTCACGTGCATCACGTCGATTGAGGAGCGGACCTCTAGGTCTTTCCAGTAGGGTAGGTCCCAAAATATAGATTTCTTCTTCCACATGGGTGCGTGTCCCTCAGCGTCATTCGGAACAGCTAGTCCACCGGGACCCTTTCCAAAGATGACGTAGGGTAAATCATTGACCATAGCAAGCACGTGATCACCGGTGCGCATGGCGGGCTTCTTCCGGTGATCTGCCTCGCCTTTGAAATGCTTGCCTTTCTTTCGACATTGATGGTTGGTCGGAAGAAATCGACGATGGCCCAGGTACACATTCTTCCTGCATTTGTCCAGGTATATACTTTCAGTGTCATCTAAACAGTGCGTGCATGCATGGTATCCTTTGTTTGTCTGTCCTGAAAGGTTACTGAGAGCGGGCCAGTCGTTGATGGTCACGAACAACAATGCCTTAAGGTTAAATTCCTCCTGTCTGTGCTCATCCCACGTACGTACACCGTTTCCATTCCACAGCTATAAAAGTTCTTCAACTAATGGCCTTAGGTACACATCAATTTCTTTGCCGGGTTGCTTAGGGCCTTGGATGAGAACTGGCATCATAATGAACTTCCGCTTCATGCACATCCAAGGAGGAAGGTTATACATACATAGAGTCACGGGCCAGGTGCTGTGATTACTGCTCTGCTCCCCGAAAGGATTAATGCCATCCGCGCTTAAAGCAAACCATACATTCCTTGGGTCCTTTGCAAACTCATCCCAGTACTTTCTCTCGATTTTTCTCCACTGCGACCCGTCAGCGGGTGCTCTCAACTTCCCATCTTTCTTTCGGTTCTCACTGTGCCATCGCATCAACTTGGCATGCTCTTCGTTTCTGAACAGACGTTTCAACCGTGGTATTATAGGAGCATACCACATCACCTTTGCAGGAACCCTCTTCCTGAGGGGCTCGCCGTCAACATCACCGGGGTCATCTCGTCTGATCTTATACCGCAATGCACCGCATACCGGGCATGCGTTCAGTGAAGGAAATATGCCCTAGAGGCAATAATAAAGTTGTTATTTATTTCCTTATATCATGATAAATGTTTATTATTCATGCTAGAATTGTATTAACCGGAAACATAATACATGTGTGAATACATAGACAAACAGAGTGTCACTAGTATGCCTCTACTTGACTAGCTCGTTAATCGAAGATGGTTATGTTTCCTAACCATGAACAAAGAGTTGTTATTTGATTAACGGGATCACATCATTAGTTGAATGATCTGATTGACATGACCCATTCCATTAGCTTAGCACCCGATCGTTTAGTATGTTGCTATTGCTTTCTTCATGACTTATACATGTTCCTATGACTATGAGATTATGCAGCTCCCGTTTACCGGAGGAACACTTTGGGTGCTACCAAACGTCACAACGTAACTGGGTGATTATAAAGGAGTACTACAGGTGTCTCCAAAGGTAGATGTTGGGTTGGCATATTTCGAGATTAGGATTTGTCACTCCGATTGTCGGAGAGGTATCTATGGGCCCTCTCGGTAATGCACATCACATAAGCCTTGCAAGCATTGCAACTAAGAAGTTAGTTGCGAGATGATGTATTACGGAACGAGTAAAGAGACTTGCTGGTAACGAGATTGAACTAGGTATTGGATACCGACGATCGAATCTCGGGAAAGTAACATACCGATGACAAAGGGAACAACGTATGTTGTTATGCGGTCTGACCGATAAAGATCTTCGTAAAATATGTAGGAGCCAATATGGGCATCCAGGTCCTGCTATTGGTTATTGACCGGAGACGTGTCTCGGTCATGTCTACATTGTTCTCGAATCGTAGGGTCCGCACGCTTAAGGTTTCGATGACAGTTGTATTATGAGTTTATGAGTTTTGATGTACCGAAGGAGTTCGGAGTCCCGGATGAGATCGGGGACATGACGAGGAGTCTCGAAATGGTCGAGACGTAAAGATCGATATATTGGACGACTATATTCGGACATCGGAAAGGTTCCGAGTGATTCGGGTATTTTTCGGAGTACCGGGTAGTTACGGGAGAGGTAATGGGCCTTGATGGGCTTTAGTGGGAAGAGGAAAAGGCTGCTGCGCCCCCCCTCCCCTTTGGTCCGAATTGGACTAGGGAAAAGGGGGCCGGCCACCTTTCCTACTCCTCCTATTCCTTCTCCCTTCCTCCCCTCTTGGTGGACTCCTACTAGGACTTGGAGTCCTAGTAGGACTCCCTATCCTGGCCGCACCTTTGCCTTGGCCGGCCTCCTCCTCCTCCATCCTTTATATACAGGGGCAGGGGGCACCCCATAGACACACAAGTTGATCCTTGAGATCGTTCCTTAGCCGTGTGTGGTGCCCCCTGCCACCAAATTCCACCTCGATCATACCATTGTAGTGCTTAGGTGAAGCCCTGCGTCGGTAGTACATCAAGATCGTCACCACGCCGTCGTGCTGACGGAACTCCTCCCCGAAGCTTTGCTGGATCCGAGCCCGGGGATCGTCATCGAGCTGAACGTGTGCTAAGAACTCGGAGGTGCCGGAGTAACGGTGCTTGGATCGGTCGGATCGGGAAGAAGACGTACGACTACTTCCTCTACGTTGTGTGATCGCTTCCGCAGTCGGTCTGCGTTGGTACATAGACAGCACTCTCCCCTCTCGTTGCTATGCATCACCATGATCTTGCGTGTGCGTAGGAAATTTTTTGAAATTACTACGTTCCCCAACAGTGGCATCCGAGCCTAGGTTTTATGGTTTGATGTTATTTGCACGAGTAGAACACAAGTGAGTTGTGGGCGATACAAGTCATACTGCCTACCAGCATGTCATACTTTGGTTCAGCGGTATTGTTGGACGAGACGACCCGGACCAACCTTACGCGTACGCTCACGCGAGACCGGTTCCCTCGACGAGCTTTGCACATAGATGGCTTGCGGGCGACTGTCTCTCCAACTTTAGTTGAACCGAGTGTGGCTACGCCCGGTCCTTGAGAAGGTTAAAACGGAGTCTATTTGACGAACTATCGTTGTGGTTTTGATGCGTAGGTGAGATGAGTTCTTACTTAAGCCCGTAGCAGCCACGTAAAACTTGCAACAACAAAGTAGAGGACGTCTAACTTGTTTTTGCAGGGCATGTTGTGATGTGATATGGTCAAGGCATGATGCTGATTTTATTGTATGAGATGATCATGTTTTGTAACCAAGTTATCGGCAACTGGCAGGAGCCATATGGTTGTCGCTTTATTGTATGCAATGCAATCGCGATGTAATGCTTTACTTTATTACTAAGCGGTAGTGATAGTCGTGGAAGCATAAGATTGGCGAGACGACAACGATGCTACGATGGAGATCAAGGTGTCGCGCCGGTGACGATGGTGATCATGACGGTGCTTCGGAGATGGAGATCACAAGCACAAGATGATGATGGCCATATCATATCACTTATATTGATTGCATGTGATGTTTATCTTTTATGCATCTTATCTTGCTTTGATTGACGGTAGCATTATAAGATGATCTCTCACTAAATTATCAAGAAGTGTTCTCCCTGAGTATGCACCGTTGCCAAAGTTCGTCGTGCCGAGACACCACGTGATGATCGGGTGTGATAAGCTCTACGTCCAAATACAACGGGTGCAAAACAGTTGCACACGCAGAATACTCAGGTTATACTTGACGAGCCAAGCATATACAGATATGGCCTCGGAACACGGAGACCGAAAGGTCGAGCGTGAATCATATAGTAGATATGATCAACATAACGATGTTCACCATTGAAAACTACTCCATCTCACGTGATGATCGGTTATGGTTTAGTTGATTTGGATCACGTGATCACTTAGAGGATTAGAGGAATGTCTATCTAAGTGGGAGTTCTTAAGTAATATGATTAAATTGAACTTAAATTTATCATGAACTTAGTCCTGGTAGTATTTTGCAAATCATGTTGTAGATCAATAGCTCAAGTTGTTGCTTCCCTGTGTTTATTTTGATATGTTCCTAGAGAAAATTGTGTTGAAAGATGTTAGTAGCAATGATGCGGATTGGATCCATGATCTGAGGATTATCCTCATTGCTGCACAGAAGAATTATGTCCTTGATGCACCGCTAGGTGACAGACCTATTGCAGGAGTAGATGCAGACGTTATGAACGTTTGGCTAGCTCAATATGATGACTACTTGATAGTTTAGTGCACCATACTTAACATCTTAGAATCGGGACTTCAAAGATGTTTTGAACGTCATGGACCATATGAGATGTTCCAGGAGTTTGAAGCTAATATTTCAAGCAAATACTCGAGTTGAGAGATATGAAGTCTCCAACAAGTTCTATAGCTAAAAGATGGAGGAGAATCGCTCAACAAGTGAGCATGTGCTCAGATTGTCTGGGTACTACAATTGCTTGAATCAAGTGGGAGTTAATCTTCCAGATAAGATAGTGATTGACAGAATTCTCTAGTCACCATCACCAAGTTAGTAGAACTTCGTGATGAACTATAATATGCAAGGGATAACGGAAACAACTCCCAAGCTCTTCGTGATGCTGAAATCAACGAAGGTAGAAATCAAGAAAAACATCAAGTGTTGATGGTTGACAAGACCACTAGTTTCAAGAAAAGAGCAAAGGGAAGAAGGGGAACTTCAAGGAGAACGGCAAGCAAGTTGCTGCTCAAGTGAAGAAGCCCAAGTCTGGTCCTAAGCCTGAGACTAAGTGCTTCTACTGCAAAGGGACTGGTCACTGGAAGCAGAACCACCCCAAGTGATTGGCGGATAAGAAGGATGGCAAAGTGAACATAAGTATATTTGATATACATGTTATTGATGTGTACTTTACTAGTGTTTATAGCAAACCCTAAGTATTTGATACTAGTTCAGTTGCTAAGATTAGTAACTCGAAACGGGAGTTGCAGAATAAACAGAGACTAGTTAAGGGTGAAGTCACGATGTGTGTTGGAAGTGGTTCCAAGATTGATATGATCATCATCGCACACTCCCTATAATTTCGGGATTAGTGTTGAACCTAAATAAGTGTTATTTGGTGTTTGCGTTGAGCATGAATATGATTTGATCATGTTTATTGCAATACGGTTATTCATTAAAGTAAGAGAATAAATTGTTGTTCTGTTTACATGAATAAAACCTTATATGGTTACACACCCAATGAAAATAGTTCGTTGGATCTCGATCATGGTGATACATATAATCATAATATTGAAACCAAAAGATGCAAAGTTAATAATGATAGTGCAACTTATTTGTGGCACTGCCGTTTAGGTCATATTGGTGTAAAGCGCATGAAGAAACTCCATACTGATGGGATTTTGGAATCACTTGATGCTTGCGAACCATGCCTTATGGGCAAGATGACTAAAACACCGTTCTCCGGAACAATGAAGCAAGCAACAGATTTGTTGGAAATCATGCATACTGATGTATGTGGCCCGATGAATATTAAAGCTTGCAGCAAGTATCATTATTTTCTGACCTTCACAGATGAATTGAGCAGATATGGGGATATCTACCTGATGAAACATAAGTCTGAAACATTTGAACAGTTCAAAGAATTTCAGAGTGAAGTGGAAAATCATCGTGACAAGAAAATAAAAGTTTCTACGATATGATCGCAGAGGTAAAATATTTGAGTTACGAGTTTGGCCTTCAGTTAAAACAATGTGAAATAGTTTCACTACTCACGCCACCTGGAACACCACAGCATAATGGTGTGTCCGAACGTCATAACCGTACTTTATTGGATATAGTGCAATCTATGATGTTTATTACCGATTTACCACTATCGTTTTTGGGGTCATGCATTAGAGACAGCTGCATTCACGTTAAAAAGGGGCACCATCTATATCCGTCGAGACGACGCCTTATGAACTATGGTTTGGCAAGAAACCAAAGTTGTCGTTTCTTAAAGTTTGGAGTTGCGATGCTTATGTGAAAAAGTTTCATCTCGATAAGCTCAAACTCAAATCGGAGAAATATGTCTTCATAGGATACCCAAAGGAGACAGTTGGGTACACCTTCTATCACAGATCTGAAGGCAAGACATTCGTTGCTAAGAATGGATCCTTTCTAGAGAAGGAGTTTCTCTCGAAAGAAGTGAGTGGGAGGAAAGTAGAACTTGATGAGGTAACTGTACCTGCTCCCTTATTGGAAAGTAGTTCATCACAGAAATCTGTTCCTGCGACTACTACATCAATTAGTGAGGAAGCTAATGATGATGATCATGTAACTTCAGATCAAGTTACTACCAAATCTCATAGGTAAACCAGAGTGAGATCCGCACCAGAGTGGTACGGTAATCCTGTTCTGGAAGTTATGTTACTAGACCATGACGAACTTGCAAACTATGAGGAAGCGATGATGAGCCCAGATTCCGCGAAATGGTTTGAGGCCATGAAATCTGAGATATGATCCATGTATGAGAACAAAGTTTGGACTTTGGTTGACTTGCCCGATGATCGGCAAGCAATTGAGAATAAATGGATCTTCAAGAGGAAGACAGACGCTGATAGTAGTGTTACTATATACAAAGCTAGAATTGTCGCAAAAGGTTTTCGACAAGTTCAAGGTGTTGACTACGATGAGAGCTTCTCACTCGTATCTATGCTTGAGTCTGTCCGAATCATGTTAGCAATTGCCGCATTTTATGAAATCTGGCAAATGGATAAACAAAACTGCATTCCTTAATGGATTTACAAAAGAAGAGTTGTATACGATGCAACCAGAAGGTTTTGTCAATCCTAAAGGTGCTAACAAAAATATGCAAACTCTAGCGATCCATCTATGGACTGGTGCAAGCATCTCGGAGTCGGAATATATGCTTTGATAAGTTGATCAAAGGATATAGTTTTATACAGACTTGTGGTGAAGCCTGTATTTACAAGAAAGTGAGTGGGAGCACTACAACATTTCTGATAAGTATATGTGAATGACATATTGTTGATCGGAAATAATGTAGAATTATTCTGCAAAGCATAAAGGAGTGTTTGAAAGGAGTTTTTCAAAGAAAGACTTCGGTGAAGCTGCTTACATATTGAGCTTCAAGATCTATAGAGATAGATCAAGACGCTTGATAAGTTTTTTCAATGAGTACATACCTTGACAAGATTTTGAAGTAGTTCAAAATGGAGCAGTCAAAGAAAGAGTTCTTGCCTGTATTATAAGGTGTGAAGTTGAGTAAGACTCAAAGCCCGACCACGGCAGAAGATAGAAAGAGAATGAAAGTCATTCCCTATGCCTTGGCCATAGGTTCTACAAAGTATGTCATGTTGTATACCAGATCTATTGTATACCCTGCACTGATTTGGCAAGGGAGTACAATAGTGATCTAGGAGTAGATCACTGGACAACGGTCAGAATTATCCTTAGTGAAATAAGGATATGTTTCTCGATTATGGACGTGACAAAAAGGTTCGTCGTAAAGGGTTACGTCGATGCAAGTTTTTGACACTGATCCAGATGATTCTAAGTCTCAATCTGGATACATATTGAAAGTGGGAGCAATTAGCTAGAGTAGCTCCATGTAGAGCATTGTAGACATAGAACTTGCAAAATACTTACGGATCTAAATGTGACAGACCCGTTGGCTAAAATTATCTCACAAGCAAAACATGATCACACCTTAGTACTCTTTGGGTGTTAATCACATAGATATGTGAACTAGATTACTGACCCTAGTAAACCCTTTGAGTGTTGGTCACATGACGATGTGAACTATGGGTGTTAATCACATGGTGATGTGAACTATTGCTGTTAAATCACATGGCGATGTGAACTAGATTATTGACTCTAGTGCAAGTGGGAGACTGAAGGAAATATGCCCTAGAGGCAATAATAAAGTTGTTATTTATTTCCTTATATCATGATAAATGTTTATTATTCATGCTAGAATTGTATTAACCGGAAACATAATACATGTGTGAATACATAGACAAACAGAGTGTCACTAGTATGCCTCTACTTGACTAGCTCGTTAATCAAAGATGGTTATGTTTCCTAACCATGAACAAAGAGTTGTTATTTGATTAACGGGATCACATCATTAGTTGAATGATCTGATTGACATGACCCATTCCATTAGCTTAGCACCCGATCGTTTAGTATGTTGCTATTGCTTTCTTCATGACTTATACATGTTCCTATGACTATGAGATTATGCAGCTCCCGTTTACCGGAGGAACACTTTGGGTGCTACCAAACGTCACAATGTAACTGGGTGATTATAAAGGAGTACTACAGGTGTCTCCAAAGGTAGATGTTGGGTTGGCGTATTTCGAGATTAGGATTTGTCACTCCGATTGTCGGAGAGGTATCTCTGGGCCCTCTCGGTAATGCACATCACATAAGCCTTGCAAGCATTGCAACTAAGAAGTTAGTTGCGAGATGATGTATTACGGAACGAGTAAAGAGACTTGCCGGTAACGAGATTGAACTAGGTATTGGATACCGACGATCGAATCTCGGGCAAGTAACATACCGATGACAAAGGGAACAACGTATGTTGTTATGCGGTCTGACCGATAAAGATCTTCGTAGAATATGTAGGAGCCAATATGGGCATCCAGGTCCCGCTATTGGTTATTGACCGGAGACGTGTCTCGGTCATGTCTACATTGTTCTCGAACCGTAGGGTCCGCACGCTTAAGGTTTCGATGACAGTTGTATTATGAGTTTATGAGTTTTGATGTACCGAAGGAGTTCGGAGTCCCGGATGAGATCGGGGACATGACGAGGAGTCTCGAAATGGTCGAGACGTAAAGATCGATATATTGGACGACTATATTCGGACATCGGAAAGGTTCCGAGTGATTCGGGTATTTTTCGGAGTACCGGGTAGTTACGGGAGAGGTAATGGGCCTTGATGGGCTTTAGTGGGAAGAGGAAAAGGCTGCTGCGCCCCCCCTCCCCTTTGGTCCGAATTGGACTAGGGAAAAGGGGGCCGGCCACCTTTCCTACTCCTCCTATTCCTTCTCCCTTCCTCCCCTCTTGGTGGACTCCTACTAGGACTTGGAGTCCTAGTAGGACTCCCTATCCTGGCCGCACCTTTGCCTTGGCCGGCCTCCTCCTCCTCCATCCTTTATATACAGGGGCAAGAGGCACCCCATAGACACACAAGTTGATCCTTGAGATTGTTCCTTAGCCGTGTGCGGTGCCCCCTGCCACCAAATTCCACCTCGATCATATCATTGTAGTGCTTAGGCGAAGCCCTGCGTCGGTAGTACATCAAGATCGTCACCACGCCGTCGTGCTGACGGAACTCCTCCCCGAAGCTTTGCTGGATCGGAGCCCGGGGATCGTCATCGAGCTGAACTTGTGCTAAGAACTCGGAGGTGCCGGAGTAACTGTGCTTGGATCGGTCGGATCAGGAAGAAGACGTACGACTACTTCCTCTACATTGTGTGATCGCTTCTGCAGTCGGTCTGCGTTGGTACGTAGACAGCACTCTCCCCTCTCGTTGCTATGCATCACCATGATCTTGCGTGTGCGTAGGAAATTTTTTGAAATTACTACGTTTCCCAACATTCAGATCCTTGTATGCACCGCGGTAGAGGATGCAGTCATTAGGGCATGCATGTATCTTCTCCACCTCCAATCCTAGAGGGCATACGACCTTCTTTGCTGCGTATGTACTGTCGGGCAATTCGTTATCCTTTGGAAGCTTCTTCTTCAATATTTTCAGTAGCTTCTCAAATCCTTTGTCAGCCACAACATTCTCTGCCTTCCACTGCAGCAATTCCAGTACGGTACCGAGCTTTGTGTTGCCATCTTCGCAATTGGGGTATAACCCTTTTTGTGATCCTTTAACATGCGATCGAATTTCAGCTTCTCCTTTTGACTAATGCATTGCGTCCTTGCATCGACAATGACCCGGCGGAGATCATCATCATCGGGCACATCGTCTGGTTCCTCTTGATCTTCAGCAGCTTCACCCGTGGCAGCATCATTGGGCACATCATCGTCTGGTTCCTCTTGATCTTCACCAGCTCCCCCCGTTGCAGCATCACCGTATTCAGGGGGCACATAGTTGTCATCGTACTCTTCTTCTTCGCCGTCTTCCATCATAACCCCTATTTCCCCGTGCCCCGTCCAAACATTATAGTGTGGCATGAAACCCTTGTAAAGCAGGTGGGAGTGAAGGATTTTCCGGTTAGAGTAAGACCTCGTATTCCCACATTCAGTGCATGGACAACACATAAAACCATTCTGCTTGTTTGCCTCAGCCGCATCGAGAAACTCATACACGCCCTTAATGTACTCGCGGGTGTGTCTGTCACCGTACATCCATTGCCGGTTCATCTGCGTGCATTATATATAATTAAGTGTCCAAATTAATAGAAGTTCATCATCACATTAAAACCAAAGTGCATACATAGTTCTCATCTAACAACATATAGCTCTCTAGAGCATCTAATTAATTAAACCATACATTGAAACTATGTAAAACATTTCAATGCGAAAACAAATGCGATCATAATCGCAACCAAGGTAACAATTGATCCAACGGCATAATGATACCAAGCCTCGGTATGAATGGCATGTTTTCTAATCTTTCTAATCTTCAAGCGCATTGCATCCATCTTGATCTTGTGATCATCGACGACATCCGCAACATGCAACTCCAATATCATCTTCTCCTCCTCAATTTTTTTTATTTTTTCCTTCAACAAATTGTTTTCTTCTTCAACTAAATTTAACCTCTCGACAAGGTCGGTTGGCATTTCCGATTCACATACATCCTAGATAAATAAAATGTATGTCACGTTGGTCGGCATAATTTTCATAAACAATAAATGAACCAATAGTTATAAAGATAATATACATACCAAATCCGAATCATAGACAGGACGAGGGCCGACGGGGGCGGATACCAAAACCATCGCACTATATAAGATGCAATAATAAATGTAAGAAAATGATACAAGTATCTATCTAAACATACAAGTAAGAATATTTTTCCTTTCAGAAAGAAGATAAGAATAAGAGCCTCACCACGGTGGTGTCGGTGATGAGATCGGCGCGGGTGATCGACGGCGGTGAAGACAGGGACGGGGCTTGACGGACCGCTAAATCTAGACAAATCTCGAGGGAAATGGAGCTTGGAGGTCGAGCTTCGAGAGGAGAAAGCTTAAGTAGTGTGGCTCGGGCATTCCATCGAACACCTCATGTGCATAGGAGGTGAGCTAGAGCACCACAAAGACCTCTCTCCCTCGGCCAGAAAAAACAGAGCACTGTGCTCTGCTCTTGCGCGAGGGGGTATATATAGGCAATTCATTGGTCCCGGTTCGTGGCATGAACCGGGACTAAAGGGGAGCCTTTGGTCCCGGTTCAAGCCACCAACCGGGACCAATGGTGGTGGGCCAGGAGGGAGGCCCTTTGGCCCCGGTTCGTCCCACCAACCGATACCAAAAGGTCCAGACGAACCGGGACCAATGGCCCACGTGGCCCGACCAGCCCCCTGGGCTCACGAACCGGGACCAATGCCCACATTGGTCCCGGTTCAAGACTGAACCGGGACTAATGGGCTGAGGCGGCCTGGACCATAGCCCCTTTTTCTACTAGTGATTATATACTTGTGGGAGTTTAGATGTGACATTCTTAAAAAACATCTAGATGTGAATTAGACAAACTGTTAATTCTTTCATTTCACTCCTAATGCACTCTCTCACACCCATGCAGCCAATGAAAAATCACGCATGCGGTGTATTAATTCCCTGGCCATGGCATCAACAACAATGGCTTTCAGTGCAACCAATGAAGTGGTTGCATGCGTGCACCTTTCCAAAGCGAGGCCTTATAAAAGGGGACATGCTTGTGATGTTGTGAGGCCTAATAAACCCGAACGGAGGGAGTAGCTGGCGACCTCGGGACGGCTCAGACTCGTACAGAAAAATGATTGGGTCGTGTCCAATACCGCTGTTCCGCGTAGCGAAATAAATGCGCCAGCACACGCGCTGTGATCGAAAACAATACTAGTACCTGAATACAAATTGGAATACATTGCAGGGCGCTGACCCACATGCGAATGAATGGGGGAGATTCGGGATCATCTGAGCCTGGGCTCATAATTGGGTAGCCCACCGAGACTTGCCTTCTCTCTATCTGATTTCTTTCACCAATACTAACAAACCTTGGATAAAACTATGATGCAAAAGGGTTGGCCAAAAAAAGCAAGAAATTCTACGTTCCTTCTTTTCACTATAATTTTTCTCAAGGATTATCTCTATCGGCCGAATCAAACTTGTCTTTTTCCATATTTTTTTTATTTTTCTCTGTTTTATTATTGCCAGTATGTCTCCTTTGATTGTTTCCAAACTAAAAGAGTCTAATAATTTAAAGAGTAATATCTTAAAGCAACAATCGGGCTTAAAGCAGCAAGCAGGCAGGGCCTTGCTTATATATGCGCTTTTTGCATAAATGACTGCGAAAACCAAACAACGATTACGTACGGAAAAAGTAGGTTAGTTATAGAAAAATAAAAAACAAACATCGAGAACAAATAAAAATTGAAACGCGCGCACTCGCCAATTTGGCCGGCCAACTTTGATTATAGTTGATGTTTTGGTAAGATCCCATTTTGATTTGGGTATGAGTAGAGGAAGACAAGAATAATTTGGATTTAGTTTATATTTTATTAAGATTTAATTTGAATAAGTTAATGTATGATGTTTCTTTTGGAAAAGTGTCAGTTTATTTAATTTAGTTATAATGCACGCGTCAAATGGGCTGGCCCAAATTGGCTGCGCTTGAGTGAAACATCATCTGTCAGACGCTCGTAGTCGTAATATAGTGTTGGTGAAAGGTGAGGCGACGCTACCAACTCCCGTGGGGGAGGAGAGATGCACGAACCTACTGCTCCTCTTTCAAGGTTTTTATACCCCTCTTTAGAGGTGTTATATATACAAGAAAAAAAAATCAACTTCCTTTCCTTGCATGAGATTTCGAAATAGCCCGTCTCCAAAGCCCGACCCGGCCCAGCAGCTGCGTCCACCACGGAACCCCCCGCTCCAAAGTCCAAACCCTGGCTCCGTCCGTCCTCCTCCCCGATCCCCTTTCACCTCTCTCGTCTCGCTCCGGCCAACGCCGCCTCCAGCCCCGGCCTCGCCTCCACCCTCCCTCGTCGCCGACGCCCCCCGCATTCTCCTCCGCCCCCCCATGGAGCCGATCCAACCCACGGCCACCCAAGCGAGCAAGATCCGCGTCCAGCACGAGCCCGCTGACGGCGGATATGCGGCGAGCGGGGCTATCGGCGCCCTCCCTATCCACCTCATTGAGAAGATCCTCGGATTCGCGTCCAGCACGAGCCCGCTGGATTCGGTGCGCCTCGCCGTCGTCTGCAAGTCCTGGGCGGCGGCCGTCTCCGAGCGGCTAGCGAGACCCACCCCCCACCTGTTCGCGCTCAAGCTCGCCAACGTGCACAGCCAGTCCCCGTTACGGTTCATGCTGCCGCCCGAGGAGGAGCGCCGCCACCGCGGGGCCATCTACTCCCTGCCGGTGAACGAGGAGGGCTCGCCGTCGCTGGTGGCCCCTGCCCGCTTGCCCTCCGTGGTCCGCGACCCAAAAGGCATGAACTTTAAGCTATCCGGCGCCCTGCCCTGCGGCCTCCTCTCCTTCGCGGTCGGCAACCGCGTTGTCCTCGTCAACCCCATCACCGGCGCGTTCCGGAGCGACGTGTATGCGCCCTTCGGGACTGGAGCTAAGGTGAGGGCCGTCGCCAGCGCCAACGCGATCTTCGATCACGACTACGCCGAGAGGAGCGTCCCGCTCTGCTGGTGCACGGGGGAGTGGTCCGAGCGGAAGCTGCTCTCTGAAGAGTTCAAGAACATTTATCTGATGGCCTACACAGACGGTGTCTTCTACGCGCTGGAATTCCGGGGTTGCGCCTACACGGTGGACACACGCGTGCCACCACCATGGCGCCTGAAGAAGCTCCGTGCGCCGAGCATTCTCGAGCAGTACACCCCGATCCGCGGGCGCTTCCTCTGCTACTCGCACCTGCTGGAGTCGGAAGGGGCAGTCCTGTTTGTTGGTCCGGTGCTCGCACCACGACAACCCACATGCCGTGATACCATCGGTGGCTTCGAGGTGTACAGGCTGGATGTCAAGGCGGCACGATGGGTGAAAGTGGAGAGGCTTGCTGCTGACAGGGCGCTTTTCGTGAGTGAGCAATCATCGTGCCTCGGAGGTGCCGGGGTGCATGAGCAACTGCATCTACTTTGTGGGTGAGGTTGATGACTACTCCTACGTCACCTGGGGCGTCTACTCCATGGAGGAGCGGAAGGTGCTGTTTCAGCGCCCCGTCGGTGGTTCTTGGGGAAGGTATGCTGCTGCACGCTGGTTCCTCCCTGCTGTTGTGATACCATTTGCAGATGCACGTGCGCATTGTATACTCGGGAGAAAGGACAAAAACCTAAGTTCTTCAGGTACATCTGACTAAAAATATTTTGAGAATGCAGTATAGCAGTTAAATGCATATTTTGAGAATGCAGTATAGCAGTTAAATGCTAACACAGATGGCTTCTTTTATGCTGACAGAAGGACAGGAGGATGGGAGCAATTGTGCGAAATCAAGATGCTACTATCAATCCTTTGGCTCTGATTGAGGTGTCGGCGGTGACAGGCAGGCTTATAAATCCCTGAGATGCTACTATGAAGCAGAAGTGCTATTATTCTAGGATCTGAATCTGAAGATTCGTTTGATGAAGTTAATGTACTGGTGAAGTTTGAGGCTGTTTGATTTGGTTGGTGTTTTGCATGTTGTTGTAGACCTTGTAGCTTGGATGAGCATGAACTTGCTAGGCTGGCGCTGCTTTGGGTATTTCTAAGATCCATTACTTTGGAACGGCGGATCTCTCTCAGTCCGTATATGATATGGCGAGCACGGCGATTATGTTCATCACCAATGTGGTGGAAATCCTCCAACTTTGTGATGCAGTGTACTTGTAGAGTTGTTTTGTTGACAAAGGTGTATGGTATCGGCCAAATTCTGTGCCAAGGCGTTGGAGTGCTCTTTGAATCCTTTGGCTCTGATAATGGGTGGTTTCTGGTAGCAATTTTTTGTGATGGGCATGGTGAGGTGTGCATATGTGCGTTGCAGTGCTCTTTGAATCCTTTGGCTCTGATTGAGGTGTGCATATGTGCGTTGCTGGGAGGTCGAAACAGCTTGAGATGCCAAATTCTGTTTGTGTCAATTTGAAGCCTGAAATTGGAGGGTTTTTTTTACTGAAGACAGCAACTCTAGTTCCCTTTTTGGTAAAAGGAGTAACAGAATGTTTTCACCTGTCAACACACATCGGAAGAGCAGGAGATTTGCACCTGACAACGCCCGTCGAAACACGGTGAGTATCCTGTTACTCTAGCTGGTATTCTAGTGTTAATCACCCGTCAGAAGCGCAGTAGATTTTTCACACAACACTAGAGTTACTCCTTTTAACAGTAGTATATATGATCGTTTCTATAACACTCTGCACATAGAACAGTTCAACTAGAGAGACAAGGTGTCCGGTTGAGCTCCTCTTGCAGCATCTCTTGCAGCATCTCTTGCAGCATCTCTCATCCGGCTGAAGCTATGTGATGGTCGCCCCAATTTTTTAAACGGATATCACCAGGCATATGGTAGTGGGTAGGACAGCGGGTCCTGAAGGAATTTCAGTACTAGGAGAAGAAATGCCAACTTCAGCCGGGTTCTCCCGGTGAGAGTGAGGAATGGCGAACGCCGATCACGCCCTGCCATGCAGCAACGTCGATTGGAAGGCAGCCCATGTCCAGCATCAATGTCAGTTAGCGTCATCGCCGACATGTCTAGGTTTTCTTCGCAGGCAGAGCTGACCGATCTGTACTGTATAGAGTTGAGTGTGTAGCTGGGGATGATAAATTGCAGTCAAATCCCCACACCAGGTTTCAGTTCTGGGTCAAAAGCTTTGGGCAGCACAGTTTGTCTAAAACTGCAGTATGTCAAAACCTCAGCGGGTCCTGAAGGTATTTCAGTATCTAAAAAATGCAGTTTTCCATGGCTTTGGGAAAACCACTGACGCGTCTGCCAAGTCACTTTTCTCTGATTTTCAGCGGTTGTTAGGTTGCATGGATAATCTACACGATCTGACCAGCTTGTGCTAACGGCTGCTTTATGCACGTTCATACAATAAAATAAAATAGAAAAAAGGAAAGAATGTACAGGCAAAAAGGGAATAGGAAAAAAAGAATGAAAACAAAATGCATAAGTAACAAACATGAAAAACAAAGAGAAAGAAGAATAGAGAAAAGCCACGCCGATCTACGCGTAACGGACCAGACAATACATCGAAAAGCCAGCCCCTCTAACTAAACAAGAATACAAGGGTCGTTTGGTTGGCGTCCGGCCATGCCAAAACCGAGCGAGCCAACACTAGTAGAAAAGGGGGCAACGGTCCAGGCCGGGTCAGCCCATTAGTCCCGGTACAGTCTAGAACCGGGACAGATGGGGGCATTGGACCCGGTTCGTGAGCCCAGGGGGCCGGTCGGGCCACGTGGACCATTGGTTCCAGTTCGTCTGGACCTTTTGGTCCCGGTTTGTGGGACGAATCGGGACCAATGGTCCTGGCTCCTGGCCCACCATCATTAGCCCCGGTTGGAGGCATGAACCAGGACCAAATGGGTGCCTTTAGTCCCGGTTCGCGCCACGAACCGGGACTAATGAGGTGCCTATATATACCCTCGCCCGCGAGCAGAGCACTTCAGTGCTCCGTTTTTCTGGGCCGGCGAGGGGAGGGGTTTGTGGTGCTCTAGCTCACCTCCTATGCACATGAGGTGTTCGATGAAATGCCCGAGCCACACTAGTTAAGCTTTCTCCTCTTGAAGCTCGACCTCAAAGCTTCATTTTCCTCGAGATTTGTCTAGATTTAGCGGTCCGTCACGCCCCACCCCCGTCTTCACCGCCGTCGATCACCCTCGCCGATCTCATCACCGACACCACCGTGATGAGCCTCTTGTTCTTATCTTCTTTCTGAAAGGAAAAATATTCTTACTTGTATGTTTAGATAGATACTTGTATCATTTTCTTACTTTTATTATTGCATCTTATATAGTGCGATGGTTTTGGTATCCGCCCCCGTCGGTCCTCGTCCTATCTATGATTCGGATGTGGTATATATATTAATCTTTATAACTATTGGTTCATTTATTGTTTATGAAAATTATGCCGACCAATGTGACATAGATTTTATTTATCTAGGATGTATGTGAACCGGAAATTCCAACCGACTCTATTGTCGAGAGGTTAAATTTAGTTGAAGAAGAAAACAATTTCTTGAAGGAAAAAATAAAAAAATTGAGGAGGAGAAGATGATATTGGAGTTGCATGTTGCGGATGTCGTCGATGATCACAAGATCAAGATGGATGCAATGCGCTTGAAGATTAGAAAGATTAGAAAATATGCCATTCATACCGAGGCTTGGTATCATTATGCCGTTGGATCAATTGTTACCTTGGTTGCGATTATGATCGTCTTCGTTTTCGCATTTAAATGTTTTACATAGTATCAATGTATGGTTTAATTAATTAGATGCTCTGGAGAGCTATATGTTGTTAGATGAGAACTATGTATGTACTTTGTTTTTAATGTGATGATGAACTTCTATTAATTTGGACACTCAATTATATATAATGCACGCAGATGAACCGGCAATGGATGTACGGTGATAGACACACCTCCGCCGGGTGATTGTCGATGCAAGGACACAATGCAAGGTCATTGTCGATGCAAGGACGCAATGCGAAAGTCAAAAGGAGAAGCTGAAGTTCGATCGCATGTTAGAGGATCACAAAAAAGGGTTGTACCCCAATTGTGAAGATGGCAACACAAAGCTCGGTACCGTACTGGAATTGCTGTAGTGGAAGGCAGAGAATACTGTGCCTGACAAAGGATTTGAGAAGCTACTGAAAATATTGAAAAAAAGCTTCCAAAGGATAACGAATTGTCTGACAGTACATACGTAGCAAAGAAGGTCGTATGCCCTCTAGGATTGGAGGTGGAGAAGATACATGCATGCCCTAATGACTGCATCCTATACCGCAGTGCATACAAGGATCTGAATGCATGCCCGGTATGCGGTGCATTGCGGTATAAGATCAGACGAGATGACCCTGATGATGTTCACGGCGAGCCCTGCAGGAAGAGGGTTCCTACGAAGGTGATGTGGTATGCTCCTATAATATCACGGTTGAAACGTCTGTTCAGAAACGGAAAGCATGCCAAGTCGATGCGATGGCACAGTGAGGACCGTAAGAAAGACGGGAAGTTAAGAGCACCCGCTGACGGGTCGCAGTGGAGAAAAATCATGAGAAAGTACTGGGATGAGTTTGCAAAGGACCCAAGGAACGTATGGTTTGCTTTAAGCGCGGATGGCATTAATCCTTTCGGGGAGCAGAGCAGCAATCACAGCACCTGGCCTGTGACTCTATGTATGTATAACCTTCCTTCTTGGATGTGCATGAAGCGGAAGTTCATTATGATGCCAGTTCTCATCCAAGGCCCTAAGCAACCCGGCAACGACATTGATATGTACCTAAGGCCATTAGTTGAAGAATTTTTACAGCTGTGGAATGGAAACGGTGTATGTACGTGGGATGAGCACAGACAAGAGGAATTTAACCTAAAGGCATTGTTGTTCGTGACCATCAACGATTGGCCCGCTCTCAGTAACCTTTCAGGACAGACAAACAAAGGATACCACGCATGCACACACTGTTTAGATGACACTGAAAGTATATACCTGGACAAATGCAGGAAGAATGTGTACCTGGGCCATCGTCGATTTCTTCCGACCAACCATCAATGTCGAAAGAAAGGCAAGCATTTCAAAGGCGAGGCAGATCACCGGAAGAAGCTCGCCATGCGTACCGGTGATCACGTACTTGCTATGGTCAATGATTTACACGTAATCTTTGGAAAGGGTCCCGGCGCAATAACTGTTCCGAATGACGCTGAGGGACACGCACCCATGTGGAAGAAGAAATCTATATTTTGGGACCTACCCTACTGGAAAGACCTAGAGGTCCGCTCTACAATTGACGTGATGCACGTGACGAAGAACCTTTGCGTGAACCTGCTAGGCTTTTTGGGCGTGTATGGAAAGACAAAAGATACACATGAGGCACGGGAGGACCTGCAACGTTTGCACGAAAAAGACGGCATGCCTCCGAAGCAGTATGAAGGTCCTGCCAGCTACGCTCTTACGAAAGAAGAGAAAGAAATCTTCTTTGAATGCCTGCTCAGTATGAAGGTCCCGACTGGCTTCTCGTCGAATATAAAGGGAATAATAAATATCCCAGAGAAAAAGTTCCAGAACCTAAAGTCTCATGACTGCCACGTGATTATGACGCAACTGCTTCCGGTTGCATTGAGGGGGCTTCTACCGGAAAACGTCTGATTAGCCATTGTGAAGCTATGTGCATTCCTCAATGCAATCTTTC
Organism: Triticum aestivum; assembly: GCF_018294505.1. Classification (NCBI taxonomy): domain Eukaryota; kingdom Viridiplantae; phylum Streptophyta; class Magnoliopsida; order Poales; family Poaceae; genus Triticum; species Triticum aestivum. The sequence goes on from NC_057809.1 coordinate 27,214,066, forward strand.
AGAAGGTGATCGATCCAGAAATGGTACCAAGGCTAAGGAGTGATGTGGCGCAATGTCTTGTCAGTTTCGAGCTGGTGTTCCCACCATCCTTCTTCAATATCATGACGCATGTCCTAGTTCATCTAGTCGACGAGATTGTCATTCCGGGGCCCGTATTTCTACACAATATGTTCCCCTTTGAGAGGTTCATGAGAGTCCTAAAGAAATATGTGCGTAACCGCGCTAGGCCAGAAGGAAGCATCTCCATGGGCCATCAAACAGAGGATGTCATCGGGTTTTGTGTTGACTTCATTCCTGGCCTTAAGAAGACAGGTCTCCCTAAATCGCGGTATGAGGGGAGACTGACTGGAAAAGGCACGCTAGGAGCGGACTCAATAATATGCAGGGACGGGCATTCTTGGTGTCAAGCACACTACACAGTTCTACAGAACTCTACCTTGGTGACCCCGTATGTCGATAAACACAAGAACAGTCTGCGCTCCAAACACCCGGAGCAGTGCGACGACTGGATTACATGTGAACACATTAGGACTTTCAGCAGTTGGTTGGAAGCACGTCTCAGAGGTGACAACACTGTTTGTGATGAGTTGTACTTGTTGTCCAGGGGACCATCTTTGACTGTATTGATTTACAAAGGATACGAGATAAATGGGAATACATTTTACACGATTGACCAAGATCAAAAGAGCACCAACCAGAACAGCAGTGTCCGCTTTGATGCAACAACCGAGAAGGGAAAGGACACATATTATGGTTACATAGTGGACATATGGGAACTTGACTACGGACAAGATTTTAAGGTCCCTTTGTTTAAATGCAAATGGGTCAATCTGTCAGGAGGCGGGGTACATGTAGACCCACAGTACGGAATGACAACAGTCGATCTGAAAAATCTTGGGTACACTGACGAATCGTTCGTCCTAGCCAATGATGTGGTACAGGTTATCTATGTGAAGGACATGTCTACCAGACCGAGAAAAAGAAAAGATAAGGAAATGAATACATCATACGATGAGACAAAGCGACACATAGTTCTTTTAGCAAAAAGGGACATCCTGGGAGTGGAGGGCAAGACAGACATGTCTGAAGATTATGAAAGGTTTCATGAAATTCCTCCCTTCAATGTCAAGGCTGACCCAAGCATCCTGATAAACGATGAAGAATATCCATGGTTACGGCGCAATAAGCAAATGACACAAGCGAAAAAAAGTGAAAACTTTCTCCCACAACTATTATGATGATACCATGCCAAATTTGTAACAGACGAGTATGCTATGCCAACTTTTTCAGAGTTCATTTGAAAACTATGAATTTAGGTCGAATTTTCTCTATAGGTGCATCTATGTTCATTTTTTAGTAAAGTTAATCACAAATGTGATTCACACAAATTTTAAAAAATTCAAATTTTAACTATTCAAATTTGAAAACTAATGGCACTAAGAGAAAGTTTATATTTTTTTCTAAAACTAATGGCACTATCAGAAAGTTTATAATTTTGCTGACCTAAAAGCAAAAAGAATTAAAAAATAAAGCCAGAAACAAAATAAAATAAATAAAGCAACAAAGAAAACAAAAAAACTAAAAAAGTGTTTTCAAATTTGAAAACTAATGGCACTAACAGAAAGTTTATAATTTTTCTA
>NC_057809.1:27215715-27216329 GCF_018294505.1 Triticum aestivum
ACTAACAGAAAGTTAATAATTTTGCTGACCTAAAAGCAAAAAGAATTAAAAAAAAGCAAGAAACAAAATAAAATAAATAAAGCAACAAAGAAAACAAAAAAACTAAAAAAGTGTTTTCAAATTTGAAAACTAATGGCACTAACAGAAAGTTTATAATTTTTCTAAAACTAAAAGCTAAAAGAATTAAAAAATAAAGCAAGAAACAAAAGAAAATAAATAATGCAGAAAACAAAACAAAAAAACTGGAAAAAAAATTAAATATAGCAACAATAAGTATTTAGTTCTAAGTAGAAACAAAAAAAAAGTGCCACCTACTGGGCCCCCACGGCCTGAATACGACTAGAAACCCTACCATGGGCCAGTATTCAGGCCCGCGGGAGGCCCAGTAGGCCCACAGGCACAGATTGCAGTGTTAGGCCCGAAAGCCTGCTTTAGAGAGGAGCTTGAGAGGGATGGCGCACCGCACCTTATAAACAGGTGCGCCTCCCTCTCAACTAGCGAGGTGGGACTAAATATTTGGGTTCGGGGCAGCACAGGCCTTTGGTCCCGGTTGGTGGCTCCAACCGGGGCTAAAGGGGGGCATTAGTCCCGGTTGGTGCTACAACCCGGGACTG
>NC_057809.1:27216339-27216852 GCF_018294505.1 Triticum aestivum
AATTTGAAAACTAATGGCACTAACAGAAAGTTTATAATTTTTCTAAAACTAAAAGCTAAAAGAATTAAAAAATAAAGCAAGAAACAAAAGAAAATAAATAATGCAGAAAACAAAACAAAAAAACTGGAAAAAAAATTAAATATAGCAACAATAAGTATTTAGTTCTAAGTAGAAACAAAAAAACAAAAAAAACAAAAAAGTGCCACCTACTAGGCCCCCACGGCCTGAATACGACTAGAAACCCTACCATGGGCCAGGATTCAGGCCCGCGGGAGGCCCAGTAGGCCCACAGGCACAGATTGCAGTGTTAGGCCCAAAAGCCTGCTTTAGAGAGGAGCTCGAGAGGGATGGCGCACCGCACCTTATAAACAGGTGCGCCTCCCTCTCAACTAGCAAGGTAGGACTAAATATTTGGGTTCGGGGCAGCACAGGCCTTTGGTCCCGGTTGTTGGCTCCAACCGGGGCTAAAGGGGGGCATTAGTCCCGGTTGGTGCTACGACCTGGGACTAATGC